>NC_092411.1:85563208-85866238 GCF_040894005.1 Engystomops pustulosus
TATAATTTATTGCATTTTATGGCCCTGGTTCAACTTTTGACGTTGTTGGAAAAGCGATCATGGTTATCTCATGGGTCACATCTATCACAGATTTATCAAATGTGAATTTTAAAAACCAAAATGGCAAAAATTGTTTCAACATAACACCAAAAGGAAATGGCACGGAAAGGGGGGTACTCTGAAGATGCACAAATGTGAATTTTAAAAACCAAAATGGCAAAAATTGTTTCAACATAACTCCAAAAGGAAATGGCACGGAAAGGGGGGTACTCTGGAGATGCACAAAATGTATCAAACTTTGTGCAAAGGTTTACCTAAAAAAAATTCTCTCCTTAAGGTAAATTTCTGCCATGTTTTTGGTTTGCTTTACATACAGAGCGTAGGACAGCTGTGATGCAACTTGTAATATTCCTGTGGAAGATGTATCCACTAGTCGCCTCAGTAACCTGAGTAATTCACTTATATTTCTATACTGGTTACATTTTATGGGCTCTGAAGCAGATGAGTCTAAAAAGCATTGCCGTCAAAACTGTCAGAAGTGGTGGACATTACATGTGTCTGGAAATTTAGGTCACTAAGAATAATTTACAACTGAGTATATCCCTGTGTTGATAAAAAATTTACACTGGTGACTTCATGTTACTTACAGGATATTTGGGACACAAGAAGCACAAATTTACTCAGTGTATTTAGTGATTTCAAGTATTCTTGTAGCCAAATAGAGTGGGACATCTTTCATAAATGTCACAAGTCTTGTGTTTTCGGGGTGAGTGAAACTGCTAATCTGGACGGTGGTAATTTATTAACGGCATGTCATTAATTGTTTCCATATGCAGCCACTAGCAGGGGGCCGCAATTTGTTGCTTCATTCAAGCAATGCTAAAGGTTCATTCTCTCTGACAAACATATGCTAAAATTTCACTACCACAAGTAATTCCTATTACACTGCCATTTAATCTTCCCATAAAAGAGCAATAACACAACAGTTAGAGCACTCAGGGACATGTTTCTTAAGATGCTATAAGAAGAAAAGCAGGAGACATAATTTTCTATACCAATACACAGAGTGGTATCCAGTGGACACTGGCCAAGCATCAGCAGCTGGAGGAGTAAGTACACAATCTCCTTGTAGTGTGAAAAGTGAATTCACATGGAGGTTATGCACATTGTTATTAATATTATTGAATTTTGGGATGCCTAACCACAGTCTACTATCAGACAGTCTATTTATTTCCACAATGGATATAAGGAAGTTAGATGTGGAGTATAGAACCATAGATGTATTCCACACTGTTGAGTGAATAATATACAAAGTACTAGAGGATAGTAGTTACCTATATTGTGGATCAGTTTGTGTGCTATAGCCTCATTAGCTGGTAATTTCAATATACTGTATGCTTACTTCATTAAACCCATGTTATTCCCTTATAATCTGCCGCACCACAGGAGTTATAGAGCAGCCTCAAACAAAAACGCATTCCCAGTAATTGAGAAGCAATATAATAAGCCGGGTATAACGATACCATATATTCTCATATAGTGAACATATATTTTCTTCCTCCACAGCAAATTATTTTACTTATTGAAAAGTGTGTCCTGCTGCTACAGTAGTTATAGCTGTAGGTGATGGGTGGAAAATAAAAACAAGAAAAGGCAAGGAGAATGAAAGCATTAAACATTACCTCTGCTATTATACAGAACCAAATGCATGACATAAATAAGATTTACAATGTCATAAGCTGAGAAAACTACCCAACTGCCTTAGGATGCAGTAAACTGAACAGAAGGCTCTTAAAATACAATCGACCTACAAAAAAAGGGTTTGTGGCTGGTTTGCTTTCTGGTTATATGAATAAATCAGCATGATAAACCTTTGGAAGACACATAATTAAAAGTCTTTCTCTTCTGCTTCTGAACTTTGATAACATGGAAAGGTCAGTTTCATCCAGAAATCCCTCCCTCCTATTTTCTTATAATATGAGAAATATAGCACTTTTACATAATGCAGGAAGCAAGTCACTAATTATTATGATCCTGTAATAAGTAATTCTCCAGTTTTTGTTCTAATAAATTTTTGTGTTTATGTCAGTGTCAGACTGGCCCACCAGACCACAGACATCCAGTAGAGCATAACCCAATTTGAAGGCTACTTGTGTATATTTTCTTATGGGATGATAAAGGGTGGACCCTCAGAATAATTTTGTCTGGTAGGCCCAAGGAACACCAGACTCACATTGCATACTGTTACTTTATTCTATGAATGTATATGATGTTAACTACTGACTTTTATAGCAAGTGTGCTATAATAATTATAATTCCTTTAATTATGTAGAGCAGACAGATTACGCAGCGCTGCACAGAGCTTGTCAAATCGATCCCTGTCCCTAATGGGGCTCACAATCTAATCAACCTACCAGTATGTTTTGAAGTGTGGGAGGAAACCCACACAAACACGGAGAGAACATACAAACTCTTTGCAGATGTTGACCATGGGACTTGAACCCAGGACTCCAGCACTGCAAGGCTGTAATGCTAGCCACTAAGCAACCGTGCCACACATAAAACCTTTAGTAAAATGAACTGCTTCCACTATCTGAAGACTTGGCCAACAGAGACGGTAATTGACAATATTTACAGCTAAGGGCTCTTGCACATGAAGATATGGGCAGTATTGTGGTCCAATCCCGGGTTCGTGTGCAGGAGCCCTAAGAAAACTAAAGGTGAATTAGTTATTGACATTTTTCATTTTGAAATTGAAGCTAATCACTAGTTGTAGCTCCAGCTTCTCTAGCTATACCTTTATTTGTTAAATGATATGAGCAGGAAGGGTCTACTAGAAGAGGTGTCTATTAGGTTTCATGAACAGTGTAACGGCAGGTTTCCCCTTCCGCTCATTTTATATGCATTACATTTTTTTAAGGAACTTCAATACATGTTAGACTAAAGACCAGAACACTGTGAGTGTACTTTGCATTTTAAAATGTTCACACATAGTAATTTATAAGATAAAGGAAAAGAGTCTTATTTTTCCCAGGCTGTGTTACAAGGGTTAATTAGAATAAGACGTGGCAGCCTTTGTACAGCTGGTATAAACTTTTTTTGTGAACCACTAGGAAAACAATCGTAAGCTTAGCCTTGGATATTAAGTTGATCCATGCTCAGGCTTATTGCAAGGTCATTAAGAAGACACAGCCAAAAATTGTTGATGGTGTCATTTTAGTGGTCACATTCTGCTTATGAATCATAATCTATGAACATTGTGTTATCTTGGCAAAATACCTGTAGAAACTCATCTCACTTAGATATCTTCTCCTGCAAAATGTCAGTGATACCTTCCATTAGCTTCTTCTGATCTAGTAAGAAAGTATACATTATCCGAAACTGATACTGAGAAGACCTAAGTGTAGCATATCTCTCACAAGGTAAGAAATATAGTTGTGTCTTCTAAGAAACTTTTAAACACCCCTCATGCACATGATGGCAGTAAATATGGTAGCTAGCTTACAGCCACCTTTGACTTCTATTATACACGGCCACAGGGAAAGTTATTATACACTGGCGGCTGTGCGTGAGGATTCCGCCTCTTGATCTACCCATTAGGAGGCACGGCCAGTCCACCGCTGGCCACGCCCCCCTGTGCCCCCTTCAAAACCTCATGGTGTGGAGTAGGCATAGTCTCAGAATAATAATAATAATAATTCTTCATTTATATAGCACACACAGATTATGCAGCGCTGCACAAAACATGACAAATCGGTCCCTGTCCCTGTAGGGCTCACAATCTAAACAACCTACCAGTATGTTTTATTTGGAGTCTGGGGGGAAACCGGAGGACCCGGAGGAAGACGTATGTTAATGATTGTTAACAATACTGTGAAAAAATGCCATACTTACTGATACAATAGTGCAGGATGTATCCAAGCCCCAATGGTATTTGATGAATGTTATACAGCCATTCACATATATTCAAAGGGGAAGATTGTCTTGTATTGTAAATGCACATAAATATTGCTTACCTGAGGTGCCATTCACATGGTTCATGTAAGTGGTATATAGTGGGGAATTATTATTTTTTTAAATTATGATTATCAGGTTGAATGACATGGCTAATATTCCATCTAGGTCATTGTCATTTTTACAGCGCTCTTCTTTTTACAGAAGGACAAAAACATTGCAGAAGATTGAAGGGGTTCATACATGTTCAATAGGACATTTGGCAAGTTCAATGCACTTTCATGGTTTTAATGGGCAGACCAGAGTAAACTGCCGGCAGGCTCCTCTGGCAGCAGCTTTTCTCCGAGGCAATAAAAGATCAGACATGATAACATTCCTTATTGCATGAGGATAAGGGATTTACGTGCCCAAAAATGAAGTAGTTAAACAGTGAGGAAATAATACACTAGGCATTTTCAACATACATTGAGGAAGGGTAGAAAAAATTTGATACGTGTCAGTGATATGATCTATTAAGTGTTTACTTTTCACCTCAAACCCAGCCTGTATCTGAAGGTGTTGTTGGGTCATTGGTTTACCTAATTTACCTAATGAAGATTTAGTTTAGTTTAAAAAATGAATATATTATATCCTACAGTTTCTTTTTCTTTTAGAACTTATATACCCATAGTAAAAATTTATTTCAATTCCGGATAGTTTTAGAATTATTTAAATGAAATGTGGACCACAGTGAGCTAGACCTCCAGGCCATGCACTCAAAATGTCAGTTTTAATTGTGAGGATTCTTTAGTCCTTCTGTTTTTTATAGCATATGTGACAATTTCAAGGTAGCAAAGGTACAGCCACCAGTTGTCTCGCTCTATGACGCTGAGCTATGGAGTTCCAGGGAACCAGCGAGTGGTCCCTCTTGTCAGAGAAGCTCCCTCTGTGGTTCTGTGCAAAGCCTCTGGAAATGAAGAATATAAATCATTAGAACTCCATTTTCAGATCCCTTAAGCTCCTTTGTAGCAACCAGTCTTTTATCTACCAGCTGCCAATAGAGGCACTTCAAAGAAGATCTTACCCTTACATCAATTTCTGTTTCAAAAGGAAATATAGTGCTTAGGTGTTTAGCACATTGTAACAAATAAATCATTCATTAATTGAGATCAAATGAGAATAACAAAAGTTATTAGGCGTCTCACAATGCAAAGTCTGTTTCAGAATTGTTTTGCAACTGCAAAGCATTTGCTTCTCGTTCAAAGGGTTAAATAAGCACTCCGCCACCCCTTACCCTGCAGATCAGCCCCCTGTTTGCTCTGTACACTCACATACCACATCTTGTCTGTTATCACTTCCAGTGTAGCAGCTAGAGAATCTAACATCACTGGCTGCTAGGAGGACAGTGTCATAATCCTTAATTTCTATATTATATTAGTGTTTCTAATCATTGGTAGATCTTGTGTGGAGTACTAGACAACCAATCATGTCACAAGAGAAGACAGAATGTATATACACATCATGGAACTTTAAGGGGGTGTACAGAAGGCTTCTTGGTTGAGCTCTGAGTCTTCTCTGTAATTCTGCTGTAGCCTTTTGTTCTTGTCAATTCCACCTCATTTAGGATATTTTTTTCTGCCCCCCTGCTCATTGCACAGAATATTAAATGGTGACGCCATAAAGGACTATTTGTCCCGCAATAAGAAGCCATCATACAGGTCTGTAAAAGAAAGGATAAAAAAGGTACATCTTTTATAATGTGTGAAGTGAAAAATGGAAATGCAAGGATTGAAAATTACGTGTCTTGAAATGGTTAAGAGGGACATCAATGAATACTATTTATATAATTGTATGAAGCATTAATTGTAAGTACTTGTTTCAGGTAACATATTGGAATAAATAACCATATCGCTGTTTCACTTTTGTTTTGACAGAGGTAAAATTTAAGACGCTGCATACATTAGTATACCTTGCTATTGAATCAAATAGTGCGACTATTTGGAACTGGTCTGTGTGGGTTTATCAGTAAGGAATATTGATATGTACAGTGCAATTGGGAAGATTTAATAACATGGTGACGATGGCCTGCCTTTCATTGGAACACATCTGTGAAAGTCAATGTTGAGATCATGAATTCAATTCTACTGTACAAACCTTCCTTGGTGCTCAACACGAGATTAAGTGAAGACTGTCAATGAAAGGAAAGCAGAGAGTATTACAGATCCTGCAGTGGGAGATATGGCTCTTTGTGTTTTTAATCTCATCAAAAACTGCAGCCTCTACTCTTGTGGACTTCCTGTGCCTCATTGTCTGCCCTTTATATAAGCTTCCTAGATGTGAAATGGAGAATCAATTAAGCTCAGAGTGTGAAGCTTACACACAAGTGTATGCCTACAGCTTGGCAAGGAATGAACACTCTTCCATTGAAGCAGATTTTTAGAACAGAATTAGTTTAGATTCAACTCGCCAGTAGATTTAACTCTTTGATTTATTTATTTATTTTTATATAATAATGTAGAAATGTCAATGACTGCTCCTTTTCCCTTACCATAGGAAAAATTGTAAATTAAACTGTGGTGCAAAGGTGGCAGGGGTTTCATCAGATTACATTTATGGTATTTAAAGATGTGAGAGTGCCTGCAGATTCTGCATGAAGACAGTATTAGTTCAAAGGGAGAATATCTCCATATATAACACCCATGACATAGCTTTTATGGCAGCACACAGGGTGTAGGGCTCTGATGGAGCGGTAGTGATGGTCACTGATGGTCAGGCTCTGTCTGCAGGACCATGCCTTGTGCTTCAGATCTAAGACACAAGTGGTAATTTGTGCTGTGAGAGAACTATGTATAATATGACTATATATCATGGGTCAGATATTAATAATAATCCCCGTTTATAAGTTGTCAAAAGATATAAGAGAAATAAAACAGGAAATAGAAGCACTTAATGGATTGTTCCACATTAAGCATTGTACCGACGCGCGCCGTAGTAATACGGAGCACGTCGGTTCCTGGTGCATGGAGAGGGCTCACGGGCTGAGCCCTCTCCATAGCTGGTAAGTCTTTGCTGCAATATGATATCACCGATCGCGAGTGCTATGTTGTCGATCGCCGCCAGCAGCGCTGCCGGTGGCTTCAAAAAGATGGCAACGCATGGGTGCCACCATCTTGCAGATGGATCGCCGCTCCCCGATGATGTCGCGGGGAGTGGTGATCCATCGCCATGATGGTCTCATTTTAACTCCTTCATTACAATGTGCTACCAGCACATTGTAATGAATGAGAAGGGAAATCCCCATATACTGCCATACTACAGTATGGCAGTATATGTTAGGATCGATCAGACAACATAGAGTTAAAGTACCCCATGGAGTCTGAAAACTAGTAAAAATAAAAATAAAAAAAGGTTAAAAAATATATAATTAAAAAACCTAAAAATTCTAAACACATTAGGTATCGCCAAATCCAAAAATGCCCAACCTATCAAAATATAATAACAGTATTTCAATGCGTTTAACCCGGTAACGGAAAGTAGCACCCAAAGTCAAAAATGGCACTTTTTTGCCATTTTAAAAAATATTAAAAAATTCTATAAAATGTGATCAAAAGGTTGCATAGTCCTAAAAATTATAGCAATGAAAACGCCATCAAAAGTCGCAAAAAATGACACCACCCACTGCTACACCATGACACTACCTACCGTACATCAAAGTATGAAAAAGTTATTGGCGCCAGAAGAGGAAAAAATTTTTTTAAAAATGTTGTACATATTATAAAACCTATAGAAATTTGGTATCCCCATGACTGCACCGACCCAAAGAATAAAGTAGACATCTCATTTGTGGCGCACAGTGAAAGCTGTAAAATCCAAGCCCACAAGAATACTTTGCAAATGCATTTTTTTTTAATCATTTTCACTGTATTTGGAATTTTTTTCCCGCTTCCCAGTACATGACATGGAAAATTAAATACCATTGCTATAAAGTGCGATTTGTTACGCATAAAACAAGTCATTACAGAGCTCTTTACATGAAAAAGTTATAGATTTTTGTTGGATGTAGTGAAGAATGGAAGTGAAAAAACTAAAAAGGGCCTGGTCGTTAAGGAGTTAAAAAAAATCTCAGCCAATATGTCGAAACCATTTTTATATGAATGCGCTTTAAGAAAAATGCTAACCTCCCTAGTCATTTTAGGAACCGTATTGTTGCTACCTGTCTTTTTTATTGAGTTTTACTGAGCCAAACTTCAAAGTTCAGGTATCCTCGACGCGTCCTTGAACTTCATCAGAAGTTTTGGTCTGCGTGCGGGTGCAGTTCAATGCCGATTGTGGGTGCCACCAACTGTTTAAATTGATTCGGCACATGCGCATTGGCACATACATGCCAGCGACGTTGTATGCCATCATTTTTGGGAGGAGTGGTATTCCCCCCCAAAATGCATCATTTAAATGCTGTGGGCATTTAAACAGTTAACACTCACTATCGGTGCGAGGACCCATTGCAGGTGTTCCTGGGCGTGTGGTCCGGTAGGCTGGGCAATTAGGTAGAGACAGCTGTGAAGGGGATTTAGCCTTAGGCCTCAGTACCTGTGATGCACTAAATGCAATACTGTAAAACAGATCAGGGCCCATGGCTGTTATGTTAATGAGCCATGCAATCAATCCAATAAAAACTCATCTGCAGGTAGCCTAAGTACCTTAATGAAGCATGATGGATGGGGTGAGCCTTCTACAAACATACTGCATTTTGCATCAATGGGTGCCGGCACCTGCATTTAAATCCCCAGTGGCGCATGGACACCACCCTCTTGGAACGATAATAGCACCATGTGATATCATTAGAAAAAACACCATATGCTGTAATAAACTATATTTACGGGTAGGTATATGTCAATAATGATAAGGTAGAAATGGAATTATAGTAAAACAATAACAATAAAAAAACAAAAATAAAAGTTCAAATAACCCCTCTTCGCCTAAAAATAATAATAATTTTAAAAAATCATGTAAAGTATCACTGCGTCCCACACGTTTTTTTGAAATATAAATATGGTTGTTTCCGATGGTAAGCCCCATAACATAAAATAGTGGCCAAATATCTGTATTGCCATTTTTGCGCCTCATAAATATTGAAATAAAAAGTGATCAAAGGGTCATGTGGTTCAAAAAATGTTAGAAATGAGAATGTCATCGAGTCCCATAAGATGTTACACCTTACACAGCCCTGTACGTCAAAGTTTGAAAAATTTATTAGCGTCAGAATATTGGGAAACAGATATTATTTTCATATTGTTTCGTATTGTTTTCTTCCCGCTTCCCAGTACATGGCCTTAGAAAACAAGCCCTCATAAAGCTCTGTAAATGAAAAAATAAAAAAGTTAGGGAACTAACGGAGCAAAAAATGTAAATGAAGAACTGAAATAGGGCATCAACGGAAAGGGGTCAATGTTATCCCTGGAATATCTGGGGATATAATAAGAGTAAAAACAAAAAAGTAGATGTGCGCGAAAAATATTCGGCATAGGATACTCCTTTCACCATTTGTCTGTCCTGCTGCTTCATGTTTAAAGAGCAAATATGCCCCTAAAGACAGAACTGTATTTTTCACCAGGGAAAAATCATTTTATGGAAAGTTACCTGATTATTTGAGTCCTTATAAATAAAATGAAGTGCACAGTGATTGATAGTTTTGGCAGTCTTGATCCCATAATCTCCCAGAAGGGGAAACTGATCAGAAAATGCATTTTACAGAAATATTAGCAAGACTGCTTCCACAGCAGTATTCCAAAGCGAGATATTTCTTGGATTAATTTTGCTAAGCGGAAAACAAGGCAATAAATAAGGGAGGATTAATGAAAGGGCAGCTGAAAATGAAAATATTTATGATAAGGTAAAAAGAAAGAGGCAACGGAGTGATGGACGAGGAAACGGCCTTGTGTGTCATTAACTGTTGCCATCATTTACAGCGGCGCTGCTCTGGACGATGTTGTAATTGAACGCAGGGACATAGATTATATTTTTGACTGGGAAAGAATTATATAAAAGCCGATGTATTAAGTGACTCATTTGAACTACTGCGGTTATTATTACTAAGTTAATGTTGTGTCAATTATGTACCCGAATAAAGATTTGTGAACAAAGGAGTCAGTGCCTTTTTATCACTGTTAAGGAGCTGGTGGAGATTACGGCTCAGTTTATTGCAGACATGAGAGGTTAGGGATTTGGGGCATGTAAGGTTGGGCGAAGCAGCAATTAAAATACAGCACAGGTGGAAACCAAGAACTGGCTTGATTAACCAATTTCAGCCCCATGAGGAAGACAAAAGAGGTAAGAAAATAGCTATTTGTGTCAAGCAATTTGAGCAGCGGCTTAGTGGATTCTCGGCAAGGAATGGTATTAATTCTGCTGTGCATTGGTCTTTTAAGTTATCCGTTGGGTTGTTTTGTAACGTTTCGGAGAAGTGAAGCATAAAACAATACTGTGTGGGTAGGACTCTACATTTTTTCTACAGAGAAGCCTGGTAAACCACACAATAATGTTACATGTGTATTCAGCTGCTACCACAATATAGTAGCACTGTAAACTATATGCTACTATTCACTATATGTATATTAAGGACCAGAGTAGAACATATCACATTGCTTTGCATGAATGCATCAAATTCCAAGAAATCTATTGCCTACTTAGGGGTATGAGTGATGCAAATTGTACTGGTTGGTATTGTCAACCCCAGAGTTTATAATTTGATGTAATGCACTCATTGGTAGTTTCATTATATTCTGAAGCTCTTTACAAATCATGGGGTACGTATACAAACAGTTTATAGTAGAAGTGGAAGTCATAAAATCTGTGGTGTGCACATTTTTTTTCTGCCTTGTACACCATAAATCTGAGATTGGATAAAATGACATGACTACCATGTTTATCGAAAATACGCTCTAGCATGATTTTTCAGCCTTTTCAAAATGGGGTTGAAATATAAGCCCTAACTCAAAAATAAGCCTCAATGGGATACACATTTCTGAACCAAGGCACCTAGAAACACAGTTTTGGTGACATTTTAAACAGTAGAATCTTCTCTTAAATTGCACTTATTTCTACAGAACTGGAGATATGCACCTTTAAAGTAACAATCAGGAGTTTGATTTTCATATACAGTTCCTACTCCTTACTGAAACTTGTGACACCAGAACCTATGTTTCTAGGTGCCATGGTACAGAAGTTATCGCTGTTTGAAATTTGCACTCCCAGACTGTCAGTTAAAAGCAGTTTGGAGAAAGAGCTACAGGGAAGACGCAGCTGATAGATACAATGACCTACCACATGGAAAATAAATTGTCATTTAGGGAAAGTTCCATGTCTAGGCATGAGAAATTGGGGCCAGTGACTATAAAAGCAGTAGAATCACAATTCCCATTTAAATGCAGGGTATGAAGACCTGGGCTACATGCAAACTATTTTTTTTTGTCATTGTGCTATCCATTTTTTTGTAGATGGCAGTCTGACCAATACATTTCAATGGACCCCTGTACAAGACAGTGTTTTTCATGGATCCAGGTGGAGGCCGTAGAAAAAACATATGCCACCCAAGGCATGTGGTCCGTATTTTTTGGATCACTTGCTAGGTAACACAATCATGTGACCCTATAAGAGTTTAGGGCCATCCAATGTACATCATTTGACAGCCTTCTTTTTTTGGGGTGATCCGGATGACACAAAAACCGTTATCGTGGGCAAACCACTCAGCAATTACACACTAGAAAAAACGGACCATGGACGATTGATTGTGGCCCAATGTAATTTTGAATGTAGATTTTTGTTCCTAGAAAAATAAGAAATCCCCTGAAAATAATCCCTATTTGGGAACAAAATTTATATATGTAATGAGCAATATTTCCTTGGTAACTAGTTGACTTACTAATTTCAACAAAAAAATTCTCCTGAAAGAGAGTATTTTTAGTCATCAGCACAAACAGATGAGAATGAAAATGGGGCTTCTAATTTTAAATATCCATGCCACATTATCCCCTCAACCTGTACTCTTAATGAAAAAGCATGTGCTAGTCTGCTCCCTATCTTGGGTTTGGATAAAGGTTTACTGTACTGGCATGACCAACTTTTCCATTGATTAGGAAAAAAAATAACAATTTATCAGATTGTTAAACTTTTTATGTATGTTAGAAAAAAAAGGATTCTGATTATTTTTGTGTTTTCTGGATTTTAGTCAGTTCTAGATGAGATTTCACTTCAGAATTATTTACACCACCTATTCCAGACTTCAGAAATGTAACCTTTCTAGATGAAAGTATAATAGCCGCTCTCCTGAGACTAAAATGTTAGTGTTATAAAGAAAACGAATTGACCCTTCATGAAACTGCCCTTTCAAACAGGTTCCTAACATTTAACAATTGAACCCTCAGTGACCCACAGATAAATTAAATTTTTCATGTGTTTTACAGGGGTCATAGGGCCATCGTGATATTAGGAAAGTTTGTGTAATGTAGCATTTACACATCACTGCAGAAAGCAACATATCTGCTTTATCTATGTATGTGTGTGTATAATAAGTACACAGTTCATGTATGGGGGAGTATGTAATAAGTACATAGTACATGTATGGGTGTGTGTGTAATAACTAGTACATGTATGGGTGTGTGTGTAATATGTACACAGTACATGTATGGGTGTGGGTATAATAAGTACACAGTACATGTATGGGTGTGTGTGTAATAAGTACACAGTACATGTATGGGTGTGCATGTAATAAGTACACAGTGCATGTATGGGTGTGTGTGTAATAAGTACACAGTACATGTAGGGGTGGGCATGTAATAAGTACACAGTGCATGTATGGGTGTGTGTGTAATAAGTACACAGTACATGTAGGGGTGGGCATGTAATAAGTACACAGTGCATGTATGGGTGTGTGTGTAATAAGTACACAGTACATGTAGGGGTGGTCATGTAATAAGTACACAGTGCATGTATGGGTGGTCATGTAATAAGTACACAGTACATAATAATAATAATTCCTTTATTTATATAGCACACACAGATTACAAAGTGCTACACAGAGTTTGCCAAATTGGTCCCTGTCCCCAATGGAGCTCACAATCTAATTAACCTACTAGTATAATTTTGGAGAAAACCAGAGGACCCAGAGGAAACCCATCCAAACACAGAGAGAACATACAAACTCTTAGCAGATGTTGACCCTGGGACTTGAACCCAGGTCCTCAGCGCTGCAAGGCTGTAATGCTAACCACTGAGCCACCGTGCTGCCCCTGTATGGGTGTGTGTGTAATAAGTACACAGTACATGTATGGGTGGGCATGTATGCATAAATTAAAGGACTCATCAAAGATATTGGTATTATCTTGGTTCTTTCGTATTATAGTAGGTTAGACTGGAGAAAAATGCAGTCCTGTCAAGGAAACGATTTCCTGTAGAATGACAGAAAGCAGAGTACTAGAAAACTGTCAGGAATTGAAAGTATATTATAAAATTGCATATTGTTTTATTTTACAAAAGATAACCTTTATTTGCTAAATCTGGACAAATCCTTTTTTAATAGAGAATACAATTATCTACTCAAATTGGCATGTAGAGCTAACAGGTCCTCCCTAAGGTCCTAGTAACTAGATCATTCCTATGTATATTCCATATTAAAATCTTCTTTATATGATGTATTGTTCACAAGGTTGAGTGCGATGTATTATGAATTGATAATATTCTATACTCTGTCCTATATCATGTGTGGAGATAACTCTTCCAGAACTAAATGCTGGTTCCCCATGTAACTACTTTCCACTACCATTATTATCTATAATTTCCCTTGTCTGATACAAATATTTTACAAATACATCACAACCATTGGCTTTCTATTAAAGTAGAAATGAACAATAGCCATTATTGATTTCCTATAAGCTTGTTCTAGCTAAATCTCTTGACCTTTCTGCTTTATGCCAATGTACAGGTCAGACCCTACACTTTCTGCCAACATAATCCGTAGCTACAATTTAATCCTCTCAGTACACAGCTAAAGCCTCTTAATAATGTTCAGTCTCGCGCCAGTCAGTCAACACAGCTACATTTGTATCCATAGATAGCCCCAATAAATGCTAGATTTCAACCACATGGCAGCCTTGGTACAATATTGAAACAATCTTCAGAAGTAAAATATATAGAGTTGAATGTGGATATTCCATTTTGGACTGTTAAGAAGTAGAGTATTTTTTTTTTCCAAATGCGCAGATAAATTAATTCTGTTTTCAATTGAGAGTGGAGAAATTTGCATGACTGAAGAATTTGCCATAGAGGTTTCTGCAGACACATTTCTTGCCAGCTGTATAATCGACCTCTTTTTCATGAGCCACGTACTCCTGAACACTGATAATCTTCATTGATTTGTTCAAACAGGCAGATGATTTAATTTTCCATCTGTGCAATCTTGTTTGAATGCTTCAATCCAACTGTTTTTTAGCCGTACAAAACTGCAGCAGTTCATAAAATCCGATTATTACTTTCCATCTAATATTTCAGCTTATTTTTTTGGTTACGATTTAAGCATCGGTGCAAAAGGGAAAATTAGGCATTTTATATTACCAATACCACAGGGTGGAAACGAGTTAGGATGCTGACAAATAGATGATAAAATATAATAGAACATATACCTGGGTGTTTTACTACCAAGCTAAAGCCTGAAAAATAGTCATTTCTGATATCTAAA
Source organism: Engystomops pustulosus (assembly GCF_040894005.1). Classification (NCBI taxonomy): domain Eukaryota; kingdom Metazoa; phylum Chordata; class Amphibia; order Anura; family Leptodactylidae; genus Engystomops; species Engystomops pustulosus. Next base: position 85,577,871 of record NC_092411.1, read on the forward strand.
TATTTTGTCTCGTAGATGGGGGGATGGGTGTTTCTCATCTGTAGCTTTCAATAGCAGATGTACAATACTGGTCACAATCCAATTTGTGGAAAAAAATGGACAAATCTGGAACCAGTCCAACCTTTACCCAAAGAGAATTTCAGACGATGCAGACACAATGAAATACAGTTTTAATTAGATCATTTGGACTCTAAGCATTGTGGGAAGCTCTAATTATTGAACATGAGTGATGATTAGGGTGAAAAGATCAGGGCACTACTTACAACAGCCCCATCACTTTCCATACAGCAGGCTGTATTTTTTATGAAAAAATATTCAGTTTACAATATGTATATTGTAAGCTTCAGACTGCAATATATATATATTTGTTGACTCCATATACTGCAGTCTGAAGCTGTGTATTGACAAACTAGGAGACCAGTATATGGTTTAGGAGTCAACAAACAGGCTCTATAAGGGGTAGCTGTTGGATCTCCACCATAATGTCTGAGGGGCATCCTGTAAGAAGAAAGAAGTACTATAAATTGTACTAGATAGGAGGTTGGGTGTCCTGTTACAGGTTTTGTATGGAGCCTAAAAGCTTCAAGTTGCATTTCTATAAACACCCCATATGCTGCCATCTAGACAGCCCTTATGTAAAATAAGCCATTGTTGTCTTCTTATATGGCATAAACTGGCATAAATGCCTCTCATTGCAATTTTTAGGAACTTTACATACTGAAATACTACTAGTTATCTGTCAGTATAGGCTTTTAATTTTAATAATATAGTAATAATAGTGGGGTTTAACACAAATGGTAGCCTTCAGTGCCAGGCAACAGTCTTCCAGATGAAAAATGAACTGGGAAAAAGGTTTGCTGCAGCCGGAAAAACAAAACACACAGTCCACATGATAAGTCTCAGTCCATTTCATCAATTACAGTACATAGTATCAGGCACAGTACTGTACTTTAGCCTCCACTGGGTTAGGCACTGCTTTCAGTCCTCAGACTTCCCCATACAGTAAGGACCAGCTCTGGTTCTGACATCCACTGACTTCCACTCAACTACTACACACAGGTAGGGAACCACACCACCCTCCACCGGATACAGCCTGCTATACATAGGGCTTGTAAGCCCTGGCCTGGAATGTGGGAGCAGCAATCCCATCCAGCAATTTGACTGCTCCAGAAAAACCTGCCCCGAATCAGCTGTATTGCAGCTATGCTAAAATCACAAAAGTGTGTCAGTCACCTCGGTGACACGGATCTACCATCCACCACGACACCTTGTGCCCTCCTACATAATATTAACAAGTATTTTCCATTTTTGTGGCACACATAAACAATTCAGGGTGATAATACAAGAATGTGCTGGTGCCGGTGAATTAAAGGTGAAGTTTTAGCAGTGAGTTAATAAAACAGTGTCACAATCAGACAGTCTTTACACACAACACATTATGATACTGTGTAGCTGGCGGCTAGTTACTACCCAAAATACTTTTAAAATTAGCAGACAATTATAGTGTAATCTTTAAAGAATAACACTTGCTCATACATATAGATATTTTGGTAACATTGTGTATATAAATTAAGGTTTTACCTGTTAATTAAAACATGGTTAATTAAAACATTGTTGAAAGATGCATTATTTATATGTCTTGTTTTGTGGGGATGAATTTGCATAGCCTGAGGATATGACTTTATTGCTTTTGTCCTCTTGAGAGCGAACCTCTTCATTAACCGGAACGGTGAGAGCAGGCTGAGAGGATCACTGTCACCGTAAATACTGTTTAATATCATTAATAAAGAAATGAAAATATATCACACATATGTAACCAACAGTCATGAGCAATAGAGTTTGGTTTACCACGTTTGGCCCTATTAAAATTTGCCAAACTGGAACACAATGGGGTAAATTAATTAAACTAGGCTTGCGAGCAGTGCCCTTATTCTTATTCTTTCATTTGACCATTTTATTACTCTGTTATTTTTTTTGTTTGTTTGTATATCCCAGGTAGCTTTAATGTACAAAATCACATTACACTGTAATTTAGGAGGAGGGGTTATCAACTTCAGAAGGACAGAAATAGCAAAAATTATTAAATAATAGAATTATGAATTTCTTACCAGGTTATACAAAAATGGGAAAAGAGTTGATTTTGGAGGTCTGAGACCTCCTAATTATTTTTTAAATATCTTTCTAACACTTGACCCTTCTTGTATTTCATGCTATTCTAATTTCATGCTGCCCGTCTCCATGATTCTCCTACATATAAAGTATAATTAAACTTTTAACAAAATTGCATAACTGAACAGTGCAGATGATAATAGAAAACTTTGTAATATACTTTAGTTAAGAAATATGTTTCTGTGTCTTTCTTTATCTCCTGCTTTCTTATTTGAACAATTTCTCTGGATCAGGTTATTTTCCTGTATCCACTGACAGTATCCATGGATGAAGGAGCCTGATAAGTTCCTAATGACTTAACTCTTTACAGGCAGTTAATGGAACATCTCATCTCCTAAGAGAGCTGAATCATTAAGGGAAATATTCTTTAGGTATGGGAAGAGTTCATTATTAGCCTCCCTTCCTTATGCTATGTTGTGTAGGGATTTCAAATACACTGCTCATTGCAGGAGAAAGAAGGAGCAGGAAAAAGTCTATAAGAAGCTGCTATACTTAATGGAGTATATTACAAAGTTTACCTATTACTATTACATGCACTATGAATTTCTGAGATGAAAAAATTACTCATTAACTCGTTTATGAGTGGTCAATTTAATATTACATCAACCAGGTGTGAAGGGGTGCATGGAGAGGTCTCACAGACTAGAGCTGACACTTGATGCTAACTGCTGCAATAGGTGCTAACACTTATCACAGCAGTTTATCTGTTAGGTATCATGTTTCTAGCTTTGCCCCACTGCTGTGCCAGATCAGGAGACCTCAGCGTTCTCATGTATCCTATGGCCAACTGTGCTGGTCTACAATTCTATGCCAATCCCAGGCATGCCCCCTTCACTCTCCTCCACAACCACTAGCGTGAAGGTGGCATAAAAGGGGAAATCGCAATTCTTGGTGGTTGGCAAGGAATTGGGATCATTTCAGGGCTTGCATGCCAGAAACTGGTGTGCAAGCCCCGATAAATGTCCTTTATTGTGTATTTCACAGTAGTGGATCTACCTGTATGTCACCTCGCAGGAAAAATAACTCTCCCTTGACCTTTGGTGACCATGTTTCAGACACAAAGGAACATCAAGTCACAGTTTTTCTTACTGCTCTATGTTAATTGATATTGTGCTGATAGTTAGTTGATAGTGTGCGAAAACTAACTTTTGCTATAGAAAATGTAGACAGCAAACCATCATGTTTTGGAGGAACCTATGCAAACCCAGAGAGAACATACAAACTCTTTGCAGATGTTTACTAGGATGGGACTAGGACCCGAGTGCTGCAAGGCTATAGTGCTAACCATTGAGCCATCGTGTTGTCATTTATGTATAACTGGCTATCTATATGAAACACCTATATAATAATATATTTTTGTTTAATATTTTATATTAGCATTCCAAATTAACACACACATCAATAAAATATTCTAAATAGAATCTAGCCTCAGAATTCAGAGATCTCTTGGAGCGATATATTGGTATTCATAAAGCATTGTCGGATTCAATATAAATATATTGAATTTCCCTGGCAGTCTTTTAATTTGATCAGAGGAGTATCATGGCTTTGTAAAGATGTATTGACTTCCAGAAGCAGCCATAGTGTTCTGTTTTTCCTTGAAAGGTTCCTCAGTAACATATGTGAGGAGGAGAGAGAGTGCTCCTGGTCACTGTTAAGGTCAAATCGCTACAATTAATCTACATGCTTAATGAAAAACTGCATCAACTTAAAGGGGATTACCGCAGCTTTAGTGGCCAATGAATATATTTAATAGCCAATTTAAATGACACAGTACATACATGAGAGTGGCCAGTAAAACAAAAATCACTTTTTATAAAGTGAAAATATTTATCATAAAAATATAACACATATAAAAGACAATAAAGTGAAAGTCATTAGAGAATGGCTTGATACGTGAAGATATTGGGGCACATTTACTTACCCGGTCCAGTCGCGATCCAGCGGCGGGTTCTCTGCACTGGATTCGGGTCCGGCCGGGATTTAATAAGGTAGTTCCTCCGCCGTCCACCAGGTGGCGCTGCTGCGCTGAAAAGCATTTTAACGCGCCGGAATTCACCGAGGCCGTCTGAGTGAAGGTAAGCGGGTCCCGAGCGACACATTTTCGGTTCTTAAATGCGGCGGTTTTTCCGAATACGTCGGGTTTTCGTTCGGCCACGCCCCCCGATTTCCGTCGCGCGCATGCCGGCGCCGATGCGCCACAATCCGATCGCGTGCGCCAAAATCCCGGGGCAATTCAGGTACAATCGGCGCAAATCGGAAATATTCGGGTAACACGTCGGGAAAACGTGAATCGGGCCCTTAGTAAATGACCCCCATTGACTTTCTTACTGGAAACAAAAGTGATTGGGGGTCATTTACTAAGGGCCCGATTCGCGTTTTCCCGACGTGTTACCCGAATATTTCCGATTTGCGCCGCTTGTACATGAATTGCCCCGGGTTTTTGGCGCACGCGATCGGATTGCGGCGCATCGGGGCCGGCATGCGCGCGACAGAAATCGGGGGTGTGGCCGAACGAAAACCCGACGTATTCGGAAAAACCGCCGCATTTAAAAACCGAAAATGTGTCGCTTGGGGAGCGCTCACCTTCACCTTCTATGGGATGGTGCATTCCGGGGCGTTAAGATTATTTTCGGCGCTGCAGCGCCACCTGGTGGACGGCGGAGGAACTACCATCTTAAATCCCAGCCGGACCCGAATCCTGTGCAGAGAACGCGCCGCTGGATCGCGAATGGGCCGGGTAAGTAAATGTGCCCCATTGTGTAATAGTCAAAGCAGCGTCTTCATTATTGGTTTAGAAACTCTTTATTGACATTTCCCTTACTATGTGAACATCACACAAGTTACATGTCTGCACTGCACCACTACTTGTGTGGTAGTAGAAGCTGAATACTGTACATCCAGGTGTGAATTCATGTTTTATATTGTGTATTACTTTTATAAAGTTCATAATTTTTTTCATACAGTAGTTTTGCGTTATAAGTAATACATTGACATTCACCCAGCCATGCAGACAAAGTATGTAGAGAAGGAACAGGCTTTTAAAATTGTCTATATTATAGAAAATGTAGAAAAATGCTGAAAAAAATGGGCACCACTCAGCGATCTTCTATAGTATGCATTTATGTTCACCTCTCTAACTCACTGCTGCAGCAAGATGGGGAGCAAGGGATTCCCCTCCACAAGATAGAAGGCCTATGCTGTGGCTATGTTTTATATACAGTACACTATATACATTTAGATGAAGCATTTTATAGAACACTTACCTGCTTCACAGCCAAATACAAATTAAACATACTAGGGCTTATTTACTAAGGGTCCGCGGATCACACTTTCATCGGATTTTAGAAGTTTTCGGGATTTGTGCCGCTATGACAGGTATTTGACCAGGGATTGTGACGCACATGATCGGATATTGGCACAGCTACGCTGGCTTTCGTGTGACAGAAATCGGGGGCGTGCCATCGGGCGATTCGACTGATTCAGATTGAGTGCAGGATTTAAGATTCAATTTGTATCACAAGACCAAGCAGTTACATATACCAGGAAGAAGAAGGTGAACTCCGGCGGACCTGAGTGGGGAAGCGACAGATGCACGATATCGGTTGCACGATCTTTGTGAATCGCTTCACAGTGCATTCCAGTTGGACAATGCACTTTCGGGAGTGGCGACAAGACAGGTAAGTAAATGTGGCCCACTGTATGGCTTTGTAGGTGAAGTACCCCACGTCATGAGTATGTCTTTCTAGAAAAATTCTGTGGCTTGAATGCAGGCAATTCTTTAATGTTTTATATGCAAATTAGCATTTTGATGCACAATGGTTGGTGCTAAGTGACTCTTCTTTTTTCCCATTTTATCTTCCAGCATCTCCCTCTAAACCTTCATTGACATTGCCCTACTCCACCCTTTGAAGTACACAAGATTGAGTGCCCTGCACTTCATGGCCATGGTGCACTGAAATTATATTTTGCATACAAATTTAAATTGTCTTCAATTTTAGGCCCAATCCTTTTTTTTTTGCAAGAAAGGCATCCTTATGATGAAAAACACTTTATCCACATGGCCATATATTTAGTTGATATATGACTGGGGAACTGATAGATTTACTCTAAAGCATGTATTTACTGACACCTTGAACACATCACATCCTTGCATTTGCTTGACATAGACCCAGACTGGGTCAAAAGAAAGTGTTGGTGTGTACTAAAGTAATACTGGTCAAGGCTATCCTGGAAGCAATTATATTTCTTATAAATCTTCTTGTCTGCTTTAATACTAAGAAACTGACAATAGACAGGACAATGGCCTACAATTGAATCCAACATTATAAGAGACAAGTTTCTATAACTATTTTTGCAAACTTAGAATAGGTATCATTTTGGCGTAGTTGTATAGACTCCACTTTTAGTCTTGTAAACAACGAACAGTAAAGTCTCAAAGACTTATAAAGAAAGGAAGAAAAGTATGAGCGCTGAAGAAGGCCTGCTGGGTAGTTCTAAAGATAAACTTCATTGCTATTACAGCAAGACTGAAAAAAGCCAACAAATACAGAAAATGATCATATGTCCCCCAAACGCGATGTTATTACTAAATACAAGGAAAACTGCCTTCCAGCCTCTGTGAGGTCAGGGAATGGCCCCTTCCATGCCTGAACTATTGTTTATTTGCCTGTTGTGATGATTAATGAGATTAATTGTGTGGTAAATGTGGGAATGTTTCTCTGAGCTCGATATAAAGTTTATATTTATTCACTCTACTTAATAACAATTAGGGTTGGTTCACTCCACTTTTTTTGTATATGCTAAACATATACGCTGGGAAAGCATACGCTTAGCGTATACATTAAGAAATAGTGGCAGACAGTATCATAGTTGTTCCCTGCGCCTGGCCATTATTTTACCTGTCCGTCAAAAAATGCAGAATGGTATGCAGGGTATGCGCTCAGCGGAGGCCATTGGCTATCTGGAGCGGATGCAGCTTTGGCATCCCTACTCACAGCCTCGCGGAGCACATATGTCGCTGAGCAGTAGGGAGGATCCAGTGATGTCACATAATTTTACAGTTATGTACAGTTACAGATGAAGACAGTTATGTGAAAATCACCATTTAAGTTATTTGTGCCAAGTAAATCAATTACACACAATATTAGGGGCATCTTTAAATGAAATCATCACCACCAAGTGTAATTATCTGCTGGCCAGAGGTCGCATTAACTTTTTCAAGGCAGAGTAAAAATACTCCTCAAGGAGTACACACCATGGAAACGCATATGCTATTGTCCCAAGGCCCATCCCTGTACGCTAGAGCTGCGTTTGTAAATGGAGTGCTAGCGGTATGTATGGTCACACCCTTACAGATCACATTTCAGCTGAAATACGTATGTGATCGCACAAAGCCCCTCCCCATTCCGCTTGACTTGACTTTCTAAACACAAGTCAACTGGAATGCGTAAAAAGCAGCCTAGAGTGTATTACCTTTTCCCTGCAACCATATAATTGATAATGATGCAATAGTAAACATAGGCAGGTGATCCTTGTGAGCTAATGGCTCTTGCTTTTGATACTTTTTTTTTTTTACCTGGTTCTGCCAAATTCCTGGAGCTGGGGAACATGTGTTGCTGGAGTCAGTGCGGCACATTTACTAAGAACAGTGCAGTCTGTACTATGTGCAGTATCCTGTGTAGGGAACACAGGGTTCAGGATTCTTGCTGCACTTTCTTCATGAATCTGGTGCCCCCTGCACTTCCTCGACACAGTGCACCACTCTTTTTTGGTGCACCTTTAACATGGCGCATGCAACACATCAGACTCTGCATGATAATTCTGGCGCCACGTTCACTGCAGAAATTTGTGTAGTCCAGCTGCGCCACAAAACGGTAGCGTGCAACACTAATGTGGTGCAGACACTTCTTAAATATCTGCGCAAGCAGTTTGCACCTAATAGAATGTGCAAAGTCCGAAAGAAAACTGGCTCACGGCCCTAAGTAAATGTGCCCCGGTGTATTTACACAAACACACAGACATGTATCCAATATGCTTACACATATATTAAGTAACGTGTACAAAATACATACATGTACATACATGTCAATCACATGTAAGGGAGGATGGCAAATATAACATGCTAGATGAATGACAGGACACAGGGCTCTGAAGCTTACCAGATGGAGTTCTTCATCTTCTATTGCAATGCATTGGCCCCTGCAGTCCTGTCATCAGAGCTGGCAGTGCTCCTGGTGATGAGGAGGGCAGCTGAGGGAGCTTCTGCTCCTCTGCCATGATGATCGCTTATGCTGGGCTCAGTGTGTGAGGGAGGGATAGAAGCAGGAGAATGGACTCAGCTCTGCACACTTGGCCTTTACCCCGACCTCCAGTATATCACCTCCCGTGGCTGATGGGACATGACTCGGGCAGCTTGTCCGGTGGAGGGGAGGGACGAAGGCAGCTAGGAGCAGGGTTTGGTTGGGCTGTAGGACAGTACAGGGCCAGGTGATAGTAGCAGGATGGGAGCTGTCAAATGGCTTTTTTTTTACCTGGTTCTGGCAAATTTTGGAGCAAAGGAACATGTGTGGCTGAAGTCTGGCAGCCGCACAAACTGATGAAACACGTGCAGACTCCATTGTACTAGTAATATACACACAGGACCTTTGGACCCAGCTCGGGCCTGTACACATTATCGCCCCCTATGACATTGCCCGGTCACAGGGCGGTGTATGTCAGACTCAGGCTGATGACAGGGGTTGTCATGTCTGGACCAGACACCACACACTGAACTGTGTGAGGATTCCCCCCTGCCTTACCCCATCACCCTCTCCCTCATACACCCGGTGTTTACACTTACTGGAAGGAAGTAGTGGGGATCCCGCCCAGCACCCGCTGGGTCTTTCATGGCAAGACTAATCCATCCACGACACTATGCAGGGATATTGTTATTGGTCTTGTGAACCCTGCATCATGTGCTGAGCAGTGCCCGCGCGCTGCAATCCCAGTGATACTTTCCTCTACGATTGCAGCGCGACGGACTAGTTCTCAAGCACTTCACAGGGCATAATTGCCAAGCGTACTTTTACGCATGGCAATTATTCTGGGGAGGAATGGTGCCTCATGACGCCTGGTGAAGCGTTAATGCATCCTCTGCTGCTGGCAACATATTGTATAGAAATGCACTGTGATCTCCAACATAGCTTTACTGGGGGACATTTAATATGCCCTGTCCACCAGTTTAGACCATTTCCTGAACCACACAGCCCTTTCTCATAAAGTTGACGGGTCGGGCCATGGAAAACGTTGTAGACACTACATTTGAAATCTCCACTAGGACTAACCTGGGGAAGATTTCAATCTGGCAGTGGAGCACATCTCTGGAATTACTAAGAGCCTTGAGCCTCTTAGTAAATCAGGCGTGCAGTTCAAGATCTCAATCTTATAATAATAATCTTTATTTATATAGCGCCATTAAATTCCTTAGCGCTTTACAGGTTCTAGGGAACATACAAATAAAATAAGACATTACAGAGTAACAACAGTCATTTGAAACAATAGGAGGGACGGGGTACAAGAGGTACAAGAGCTTAATTATATAATGGTCCAGCCATTTTGCTTGAACCAGCTATCAGTACCATCTTATATACAAAGTCCATAGTCAGTGGGACTGCATAGAAGCATTTTCCGGATAACAGACATGGGGAGTACCCAGAATTGGTTGATAAAGAGTTATAGTTGCATGCAGTTAGCAATTGCGATAGGCCTGCCTAAATAAGTGAGTTTTAAGAGAACGTTTGAAGCATTAGGGGTTGGGTATTAGTCCTCCCATTATTTCTGTCTTTTCTGCCATTTCCAAGATATTTCCAGTTTAATCCTTATTCCAGGAACTTCTTTTCAGCACATGGAACACTACTATTCGAACCTCAATCACTTCCCTCCTTTCCTGCTGCCTGTCCATGCTTCTTACAAAACAAATCTCCTTCTTAGCTGATGGAGAGGTGAGCGCTCCAGGCCGGGATAGCAGCACTCTGAGAGCTAGGGGCGCAACATGGATGCACCAACTGCCTCATTAGCATATGTAATAAACTTGGAATGTCTCAATGTGCTGAAGTAGCATAATGTACAAAAATAGTAAAGGCATTTCTATATCACATGCTGTCAATAGATTGTAATTCTTGAGGGAAGTGGTAGACTTGCAGCATGTGAATGTGGCCTAACCCTCATCTACTTTATATTTTACATCTCAGGTAGATGAAGTTGGTAACAACTTATTCTTAAGTAACATTTGATGGTGTACCTCAGCTTGCCAAGTTAACACTCCCGTGAAAAGGTTGGATGAGCAGTATAAAAATGCAACATTTTTGCATAAAATTTTATCAAAACATCCTAAATGTATATTAAAGGTACAAAACAATGGTTGGCCCAGAGAACTACAAGTGATCCCCTACTTAATTACTTAAGGACACCTTTCTTACAGACGACCCCTAGTTAAAGGTGGACCCCTCTGCCTCCTGTGACCTCTGGTGAAGCTCTCTGGATGCTTTACTATAGTCCCAGGCTGCAATAATCAGCTGCAAAGTGTCTGTAATGAAGCTTTATTGATAATCCTTGGTCCAATTACAGCAAAAAATATTGAAAATCCAATTGTCACTGGGACAAAAAAAATTTTGTCTGGAGTTTCAATTATAAAATATACAGTTCCAACTTACATACAGAACCTATCTTGTATGTAACCCGGGAACTGCCTGTACAGTGAACTTACCAATGACAGTTACTCCGCAAATATCTCATTTTCTATAGCTAATACAAGAGACGGTAGACGTACTTGGTGATATTGTAAGATGCAAAGTATCAGTTCTGTAATCATGTCATCTGAAGGAACTTTCATTTTGGTTTATATGTTCCTTCTAGAAATATTCTCATTCCAATGTATAGATTGAAACAATATGTATAGTGAAATTGATGAAACTACAAACCAACATCAGTATCCCAAGATTATATCTAGTAAATATTCATGAAGTTCAGCAAAATATTGTGTAAGATTAATTAACGTTGTATAATTAGTGTTTCCACTTATCTATATTTTGTGCGAGGGTTTTAATTTATTTGTAATTAAATAGTTCCCAAGTGAGAAGCTGGATTAACTGTAATCTGACTGACGATCACTTCCTTTCAAGGAAAAACTGATAGCCTTACATTTTTTGTTGCAAAATTTAACACATATCAAGATCAACAATTTAATAACAGGGTGAAATTCAGAAGTATATTTGCAGAATAGTCATTGTTATTAACCCTGTAATGTTAAATAGCCTGCATATTCCACACAATGACAGAACATGTGAAGGATTTATGTATGGCAGTGATGTCACCAGTGGGATTTCCTGGACCAAACCTGCAATCACTGGACTGATGTCAGCATGTTAGCTCAGTCCAATGACACAAGGCTGGTCTGGGAAATGCCTTCAGCATACAAAGCTTTTTTTTTTTTTGGACTGAACACGCTCGTGGGCCATTGGCTTTACTGTGACCATGGTCTGGCTTATTGTGACTTGACTTGGTTTGGATTGTTATGCTCTTCAGGAATTACTAGCCTCACTTAGCTTGTTGCCATAAAGATACCTTTTGGACCTCCATTACCTGGCCCCACCTTTATAAGTAAATTTTTATTTCAGTCCACTCGTAAGCAGAAGAACCACAATAAGAGCAAAAAGGATATACACTGGTCAGAAAATTGCAATAAAAATATATCTTTATTAGGATTTTTAGTAAAGTAAAACAGGATTAAAATTACAGGGCACGGCCCATAATTGTCATACAGATACAATGTATCGGTATAGCTACATAACTGAAAAGAAATATGTGCAATAAACCAGAAATATTTGGAGTGATACAAATGAATGGTTTACGGTATATGTTAAATCCTAACCCCTGGAATCATATCATAACAGGTATACAAATAACTTGTAATCAATTCACACAAGGATTTAAAATAGAATAAATAAATTAAGCAATATTTCTGTTACAAAAATAGAATAGCCCACGGATATATAAAGGGGTCCTGAAGCAGCGTGCCACCTGATGCATGTTTCATAAAAATTCCTTTGTCAGGGGCTTTTGCTCTTATTGGCGCTTTGCCTATATTGGGGTGATAGCTAACAGTCCATATCACCACATGCTGTTATAAGGTTATTATTGCAACAAGGTTTTTCTTTTCGTTTGTCCGTAAGCAAAAGCTCATTAACTTATCCAGTACCATAACTGAAAGCAGTAGACAAGCATATGGTAAACACTGAACTTCAGAGAACTGACAATCAGGCCCAATGGCAATGACAGGGTGGAAAATCTGCATAATTGGATTTAAATATTTGCATAAGCCAGCAGAAAAGTTTTTCCCTTTTTATATAGATATTTAAGGTAAAGGAGGTTGAGTAGTTGATGTTTACGGTTTACCCATGGATGAACCCAGCGTTAACTTCCAGAGTACTTTGAGTGCTTATTTGCTTCCATTAGCTTAAAAGCAGTACACAAATTACATTTCTGAGTGACCCAAATATCATATGTGCCGTTCCCTGTTTAGAAAGCAGCACACTGCCCATTAACACTATTCAGTGTAAGGTTCAGGTTATTAAATAGCTATTTGCTGGAATGAACAATGACAATTATCTATTCAAATTAATAATAACACACTGAAATATTAATAGAATCCGTTTATCAGATACTCTTCAGTCTTTTCTGCACATGAATGCACCTTTGTAGTAGTTCCCACATGACAGACAATACTGCGAAGGCAGGAGTATGTTAAATAAATAAGAAGTATGAATGTAATGTATCTTTGGATTGAAATGTAGAAAAAAAGGCTAAGCATCTAGATGAAACCGAGCGGAGTAAGACAAATGGTTCTTTCAGAATGTGTTTCAAGGGAGCCATAAAAGAATCATTTACACATTTTTCTTGCATATAAAAACTGTGTCACAAATGATTTCTCTTGTAATTAAATATGCTAAGTTAATATCAATGTTTTGTTACTTTGCATTGCAGGAATAATTCATCAGATGAAAGGAGACTTTGAGACTGCACTGAAATTACATAAAACTCACCTTTCCATTGCCCAGGAGTTAAATGATTATGCCGCCCAGGGTAGGGCATATGGCAACATGGGGAATGCTTACAATGCCCTTGGGATGTATGACCAAGCTGTCAAATATCATCGTCAAGAGCTTCAGATATCAATGGAGGTCAACGACAGAGCTTCTCAAGCATCCACTCATGGGAATCTGGCCGTGGCATATCAGGCTTTAGGTGCTCATGACCGAGCTTTGCAGCACTACCAAAATCACTTGAATATTGCTCGGGAGCTAAGAGATATTCAAAGTGAAGCTCGGGCTCTAGGAAATCTTGGAAACTTCCATTGTTCAAGGGGTGAATACATGCAGTCTGTACCATTTTATGAACAGTATTTGAGGCTGTCACCAGATTTGCAGGACATGGAAGGAGAAGGAAAGGTGTGCCACAACCTTGGTTATGCCCATTATTGCCTAGGGAATTACCAGGAAGCTGTAAAATACTATGAACAAGATCTTGCATTAGCAAAGGATCTCCATGACAAATTAAGCCAAGCCAAGGCATATTGCAACTTGGGTCTTGCTTTTAAGGCACTGATGAACTATAATAAGGCAGAGGAGTGCCAAAAATACCTTTTGTCTTTGGCACAATCTTTGAATAATTCACAGGCAAAGTTCCGAGCTCTTGGGAACTTAGGTGATATCTTTGTTGCTAAGAAAGATATAAATGGTGCAATAAAATTTTATGAACAGCAGCTGAGCTTATCCCATCAAGTCAAAGACAGACGGCTGGAGGCTAGCGCCTATGCTGCTCTCGGCAGTGCTTACAGAATGATACAGAAATATGACAAGGCACTGGGATATCATACGCAAGAACTTGAGGTCTTCCAAGAATTGAATGAGTTACCTGGGGAATGTAGAGCTCATGGTCACCTTGCTGCAGTGTATATGTCCCTCGAGAAGTATACTATGGCCTTCAAGTGCTATGAGGAACAACTTGAGCTTGGCCAAAAACTAAAAGACCCTGCAATAGAAGCTCAGGTTTACGGTAATATGGGCATCACCAAGATGAATATGAATGTGATGGAGGAGGCCATCGGCTACTTTGAGCAGCAGTTAGCAATGTTACAACAGTTAAGTGGAAATGATTCCATACTAGACAGAGGCCGGGCATATGGTAACTTAGGGGATTGTTATGATGCTCTTGGAGATCATGAAGAAGCAATAAAATACTATGAAAAATATTTATCTGTAGCCCAGAGTTTGAATCGCTTACAAGATCAATCCAAAGCATACAGGGGACTTGGAAATGGACACAGGTAAGATTCTTTATATTACTTTTCTAAGTTTGTTATTTATGGTAGACAATACAGTGTATTCATTATTTCTAGCAACTTAAAGAAACATCCAACAGTATGTCCATTGTCACCTCTCAGCATAAGAGTGAAAATACTGAACTGTATTTGGACCAAGAATCCAGGACTCATGGTGGCCAAATTTCATGGATCCAAAGATGGGAATCTGAGCTTTGAAGTTATATATGATGCAAACAGAACAACTGTGCCATACTGAGAACATGGGAACAGTTTGGGGCAGCTTCTCCTTATAGAAGAAGGGTACCCTTGCATAACATCCCATTGAAAGTACATGGCACAGTGTTCACTCCATGAAATCTGGCAGACTGCAATTTACAGACGACGATTTTGTGTTTTTAGCCTAAGAAATGTTTTAACCTCTATGAGGTTTCATGTAATTAAGGCTGTATTCACATTTATTACTGTATATGCCAGCACTTATGCTCTGGCGTATAAAAAAAAGGCCATGCTCCCCCTGTCCTGATGGATACATCAAGAGGCTTAGACCTCCTGATTGATGTATCCTTGGAGTTGGTGTAATCACAAAATAAATGTAATTTCTTGCATTGCCTAAGAAATTGCAATTACTTTAGTTTTCTGGTGTAGAAGCATCCCTATGTACCCCTATGTCTTTTGTATACTTGCAGTGTGCTGAGAGTATACATAGGCATCCATCTGACCATTATACATCATATTCAGTGGAAAACAGAGAATGGAAAGGCACAGCAGGCTACATCTTTCCGTCTTGCTTCCTCCTGCTGATTGATGCATACACATTAGCAATGGGCGGTGGACACAAAGTATTGCATCCCTTCCCAGCCTCAGTTGGATGTATGCTCAGGGAAGTCCCCGGTGAAGTCACTGACCATATAAGGACAGTGGCATCACTGGAGGAAACACCTTGAACATTGATAGCAGCCAATCACTGGGGAAGATGGGATAACAAGACGAGTTATCACACTATAAGTGAATACAGTGGCATATGTATTTGCCCTCCATTGTAAGGACACTGCAGAAATCAAGGAATCAGCCTAATGTATCCTTACAACAGAGGGCACAAACATGGTATGAATGTATTTTTAGATGAATGTATTTTTAGAGGCGCAGGAATCCTTACTACCCTTTACCATGGGTTGGTGGGATTTTGGCCTCTGAGACCTGCATTGATTCTCACTCATGACCACATTGCTTTGAATTAGTTCTATAAACAATGCACTTTTGGTTTAAACAGAGCTGTGCTGAAGTGCCATGGACCTCCCAGGTAAACTGGGAAGCTAGTTGCAGAGATAAACAATGAAACACAGTTTCAGTGCTACATCTCATTTATTGAGGGTTGGTGGTGGCCCTCAAGGTGATAGTGTCACTGATATGATGGATATTCTGCTTATTCCATTATTCAGTTGTGATATACTCAATGCAGCAAAGATTTATATATATAATTCTGATGGCAACTGATTCTTCTTTGAATGTCTGAAAGAAAAGCTGTTGTTATAAACAGAATTAATGCAAGAAATTAGAATAAAAGCAAGATATTGCCTGAAATTAGAATAAAAGCAAGATATGGCCTGAAATTAGAATAAAAGCAAGATATGGCCTGAAATTGGAATAAAAGCAAGATATGGCCTGAAATTAGCTTGAAAAAAACATCCTCTCTGGGACTCCCCCTGTTCACTGCTCATTATAACGTCATACTACTGTATAACTATAGAAAAGCCTATAACTATAAAGTCAAGGAGCTTGAAAGCAAGCAATGTTTCATTGATTTAGTTGGTTTGCATTCAGTAAGCTCATGTTGTCTCATGTTGAAACCTTAAGAACCCTTTCTCCCATTTTGTGTTTATTCTAGGTCCATGGGGAATTTACAGCAGTCACTTGTATGCTTTGAAAAAAGACTTGTGGTTGCTCATGAACTTGGGGAAACATCAAACAAAGCCCAGGCATATGGTGAACTGGGGAATTTGCACAGTCAGCTAGGAAATTATGAGCAAGCAATATCCTGTCTAGAACGTCAATTAAATATTGCCAGAGAAATGAAAGACCAGATACTGGAGAGTGATGCGGCCTGTGGTCTGGGTGGAGTGTATCAGCAGATGGGAGAATTTGATACAGCCTTACAATACCATCAGCTGGACTTACAGATAGCAGAGGAAACCAACAATCCATCTTGCCAAGCCCGGGCTTACGGAAATCTGGGACTAACCTATGAATCTCTGGGCAACTTTGAGAGAGCTGTGGTTTATCAGGAGCAGCATCTTAGCATTGCAGCAGAAATGAATGACTTGGTAGCAAAGACATTAGCCTACAGCAGTTTAGGAAGAACTCATCACGCATTACAGAACTATTCTCAGGCCGTAATGTACTTACAAGAGGGTAAGTGAAATCATTTTGAAGAATACCCACAGTGTTATAGTGCTACAATATATATATGGGCTATAAAAGGAACCTGTCACTAATAAAGGAAATCTAGTGCATGGATGCAGAGATCAACCTTCACCTACTGCATTATTGGAGACTTACAGATGTGCTAAAAAAGTTTACATATCCCTGCAGAATTTTGGCTTTATCTGCCTTTTTTCAGAGAATATGAATGATAACAAAAAAAAGTTTTTCCACCCATGGTTAGTGGTTGGGTGAAAGCATTTATTGCCAAACTACAGTTTTTTCTCTTTTTAAATCATAATTACAACCAAAAAGATCCAAGTGACCCTGATTCACTTACCTGGAAATTTTGGCCTGATAACATGCACAGAAGTTGGCACAAATGGGTTTGAATGGCTACCAAAGGGTCAGTAACATTCTCAGCTGTGACCCGTTGGCTTGAAATCAGTGTGTGGGCATAAAAGCCAAGTGAGTTTCTGGCTTCTTTCATTCAGCCACTGACCATCTGGCATCTTCAACGAGCCATTACTGGGCAAATGCCACAAAGTATCTTTCCTACAAAATGCCAAACAGCACATAGACAAGACTCTGAAACAAGGTAATTAGGAATGATGAAAGCAAAATCGAACTCTTTGACATCAACCATAGGTGTCCTAGGTGTCAACATGGCATATGATGAAAAGAACATCATTCCTACTGTAAAGCATGGAGGTGGATCGCTGATGATGTGTGGATGTGTGAGCTACAAAGGCACAGGAAACTTGGTCAAAGTTGACCTTATGGAGAGATTACCAATTAAGGCCACTTTAAAGGCATGTGGAGACTTAAAGCCATGGATGCTCCACTAGGGAATTCTGGGAAGTATGCAAAAACGTTTTCCAAGGTGTTAAATGGAAAACAATGCCTCCTTTTCCTACCTTGAAAGGCAGCCCCCTAAACACCAAGTATGACCTACAAGAAGTCTAAACATATAGTGTGGGATTTAGCCAAAGTTGGGAGTCTGTTCCCATACTTGGTGTTTAGGGGGCTGCCTTTCAAGGTAGCAAAAGGAGGCATTGTTTTCCATTTAACAACTTGGAAAACGTTTTTTGCATACTTTTTGCAAAGTTGAAGGAAAGATGAATTTAAATTTGCATTCATAAGCCAGGAAGCTGCGCATGGGATGTACTTGGGCATTCCAACATGACAATGATCCAAGGCTGTGTGGACCTGTCATTGGCTACTGCAGAACAAAGTAATGTTCTAGAGCAGCGATGGCGAACCTTTTAGCGACTGAGTGCCCAAACTGCAACCCCAAACCCTCGATTTATCACAAGGTGCCAACCAAAAATTAAAGCAGTAACTTATTGCTCCCTGTTCTTAAAAACATTCAATCATATTGGCCTCCTGAGGACAGCAACACAGTAGAAAGAAGGAGGGAAATTTTGCATCATTTTAGCTTCTTTCCAGTTTCCCTTTGTACACAGAGAATCATGGGGCCAGCAGGAGGTCCTCCAAAGATAATTCGTCCCTGTCTACACATTCTCCCTCTTCCTACACTCCCAAGTAGCCAAGTTAGTATCAAAATATGATTGAAAGCAGCATCTTTGCTTCCAAGTTGCTTGGAACTGCAGCAAGATTCTTTGAGTCCTAAATGGTGTGCTGGAGTGAGGGCCTGGGTGCCCACAGAAAGGGCTTGGAGTGCCGGCTCTGGCACCCGTGCCATAGGTTCGCCACCACTGTTCTAGAGTCTCAGTCTCTTGACCTCAATGGGCAGCTTTACCATCTGAGAAAATAAAGAGCCTCATCCACAACTACCACAAAGGACTTCAATCTGTCATTGATGTTAGAAGCAGCAATACACAGTATTAAGAACTAGGGTATGGGAACCTTTGATCAGGGGCATTTGGATGTTTTTGTGACAATAAATTGCTTCACCCAACCACTAACCATGAGTGGAAAAAATGTTTTTGTGCTATCATTCATATTCTCTGAAAAGGGCAAGACAGCCATAATTATGTAGCAGTAAGTAAACTTTTGAGCACAACGGAAAGCTGCTCTTCCTCTTACTTGTTTATATTGCCTGACGAACATATCTGCAAGATCACTAGTCATGGGTGGTCCTGAATTCTGTATTAAATGTCAGTTGGAGTATGGAGACACTATTCCCTTCTAATTTAATAAAATATCACTAAATTTTTCCAGAATATAACAGATGAGGACTCTACTTCAAAGACCCTTTCCATTCATGAGAATGTAAGGAAAATATTCCTTCTGCTCGATCCCTGCATCGTACACGGATTTAGAGTAAAGTGAACTGTGAAGAATAAGCTGCACCACTGAACTGTATCATGACACCCAGTCCTTACCCAAATAATATTCTCTCATTTAACAAAGTAAAAAATCTCATTATTTCATGTGGGTTTGAGGTTGAATCTCGTAGATATGTTACTAAAGCAGTAACGATCAGTATAAGTTTTCAAGTATCCTTGCTTTGGCATTTAAGGCTATATGCTGTTAATGAGCAAGGACACACAACGTTTTTGCAAAAGGAAGGGTATGGTAAGGTATCTGCCCACAGGACACCGGCCTCAGGGCCCTGATATTGTGCTCTGCTGAGGCCAATGATTACAAGCAGAGGTTATGTGAACAGATGTAGCAGCTGTGCTTCAGCCAGGTGAGCTAAAAACCTTTTAAAATTGTTTATAGAGGAGTAACATTCTAGCCGGAATACAGCTTAACTAGAAACACGCTATGTAAAGGACTCCAGTCTTTGTGCAAACATGAAAAATTGGCTCAATGTTAGAAAGATGATCCCTTTATTAACCATCTCCAATGTGTCAATGAGGGAACAGTCATGTGTATATTAGCTTACATTCTGCTTGTTTGTCTTGTACAAAGGCTTGAGGTTAGCAGAACAGCTGGCCCGCAGAGAGGATGAAGCAAAAATTAGACATCGCCTTGGACTTTCGCTTTGGGCGAGTGGGAACTTGGAAGAAGCTCAACACCAGGTCAGTGCTTGTATCAGTCATGAAATCATAAATACACTGGAGAGAAATATGGATATGATTACATTGTGTGGATTAAGACCGTATTGGATAGGAAATGTTATTCCATGCATGCAACAAAACTAAGACAATACTAAGTCTTTGTTCCCATCTATATTCCTGATTATATTGTTAACTTATTTTACAGTAACCAACAGATCTACTATTTGTGAGGTTATATACTGCTTTCCGCAAGCTTCTTAGGACATAGAGCCTCCTTAAAGGGGTTGTCCCATTTCAGTAAATTTTTACTTCGAGTGGACAGAATTCTGTCCATGGTTACACAGATCCACTGGAAGTAAACATAGAAGCCTTCTATGGAAGGACAGCAGAAAGAGATCCAGAAAACTGGTATTGATACAGAAAGTATATTAGAAAATTGTATAACTTTTCATCACACAAACAGTAACATTAAATTACTGAAATAAGAATACCCCTTTAAGTTTCTTGTTTTGTTTTTTCCTACACCTTGTCTTATCGTACAACATTTTAGTTATTATTTCAATGTTCATGTCTTACAATATATAAGGTTTAAGCCTTTTTCCTTGTGGAGATAATAACTGCTCACATTAGTGCAGAAATGTTAAATATTTTACTTTTTAGGGGTTTCTAAGGACGAACTGTGAAAAAACTGGCCGATAGTGTCATGGAAAGGAAAGTTAACTACATGTGCTGATGTGTTGGTCCCCTACAGGTGTATTTGCTAGGAAACCAAAACCATTACAATCTGCTAAATACACTAATGGGAGGCTAAGAAGAGGCCAGGGAGACAGGAGAATAATTACAATTTGTAGTTGAGTTCATGCAGGAGACTTTTTTATGATGGCTTATGCTGGGTAATGTAACTAATAAGGGAAAGGTAGTAACATTAAAGTTTCTCAACATTTAGGCTTGGGCTATGGTGACATGGGTCATAGTTGTAAATCACAGACAAACTCAGGAACAGCAAAAAAATGAAATCATTGAGTGATGTTTTACAGTCAATGTGATAACCGCTCATTAACATCTGTGCAATGATTTTAGTGAGTGCCCCCCCCCCTTCACTTTTGTCTAATTGCAAATAGACCTTTGCTTTTCTCTGATGATTATGCACCATGAACAGCAGCGTAATTTTGTACAGTTAATTCATAGCTGGGATTTATCAGTAAAAATACAGCCGAATCACATGACATTTCGGCGGTGGATGTTATGGTTGTGGGAGGTTACATGTCATAATGCAATCATATACAGTAGCATCCAATATATTCCATCTTAGCGATCTTCACAGTATTAAACATGTGTAGCCATGTAGCATAATATTGTGCAGTAACCACAGCATTAGTAGAAACAATGGGGATTATTTATTAGGGCTTTTATTCCAGAAAACAGACGTAGAATCAATGAAATAATCAGAAATGGTTGTAATCCGAAAATACTTGCAGTTATTTCCCCCTTTATACCAGCTCCACGCCAAGGGTGAGCTAACGTTTGCATGCTGTGGAATATTTTTATGCCAGGTGGGCCTCTGGCCAGAGCCTCTTGATGTATTGGGCTGTGCAGGGTGGGCCGCAGCGTTATTATACGCCGTTGCACGATCTTCAGTGTATAATAAATAAACCTCAATGCTGGGAAGAGGGCAGTTGTACAGAAAGAGAAGAAAAAGTGCTGAATCAAGTAGAGTGGATGAACACCATAGACATTTGTGATGCACAAAAAGGGGATTGTCACCTTGTTGAAGATTTAAATAGGCAGGTAATGAAGGGAACTCACAGGAGTGCAGCCCTTATGATGAGCCATCCAAGATCAGCAGCAAAACCTTAGCAATACTGTTTGTGTGTTCGTGTGTATGTAGCCTGAGCCTTATGACTTCTGTTTAGCACATTTGCTGATAAATGCCTAAATGCACCATTTTTATAGTGTTAACATAACATCTACCATCAAACTTACTTGTTTGAGAAGTACAGAAATGTTCGAATTCTTCTAAAAAAGACTTTATAAAAATATGCAGATGAGCCAGAGGTGCTCTGTCCCACATGATCCATGGGCGGGACCAGACTGGGGGCGTGAATATATTATCAGACGCTGGAGCCTAGAGGCGCTCTAGCGACGTAGGCCAAGAACGCCTTTGGCTCATTTGCATATTTTTATAAAGTTTTTTTCAGAAGAATCCGGCTGTTCCTGGACAAACAAAAAACGTTGCCACCCCCTAGATAAAAGAACAAGCAAGTAAGTTTGGGCAGTCTACCATTAGTAAATCTGATGGTAGATGTCCTTTAAAGGAAACCTACCACTTGAAGTGGCAGGTTTCAGAAGAAAACACCGAGCACCAGCTCAGGGTGAGCTGGTGCCGGAGCTTATTTTTGTTAGTGTTTTAAACCGCAGTATCGCGGTTTAAAACACTTTTTAAACTGTATAGCCGGCGCAGGGAGGGACGCGCTCAGCACTTACCATGCGCGCGGCTCTCCTTCACTTCCTATGTAGCCGCGCGCATGGTAAGCGCCGAGCACGTACCTGCCTGCGCCGGCTATACAGTTTAAAAAGTGTTTTAAACCGCGATACCGCGGTTTAAAACACTAACAAAAATAAGCTCAGTGTTTTCTTCTGAAACTTGCCATTTAAAGGGGTAGGTTTCCTTTAAACATCTGGGTTACACATGGTTTTTAATGATTTATTGATAGATTCATCTGTATTGTTTTATAGTTATATGTCTTAGCATACATTTTATGTTGGCAGAACAGGTATATAGCTGGTATATATTTGTATGCCTTTAATATACATCTTTGGTTGCCTGACACATATGGATCAGTTTGAATTAATAACCATCAGATAGATTGAGACTGTATTTTTCTTTTAGGAATCCAAGGGAGGATGAGGCAAATTACTGTCCTTCGCAGTTGTATTCCACTTTATGGAGCCATTGTAAACAAAAGTCTTACCTAAATAATGGAATAATTACTGTACTAAATCACTTTGCAGGCCTCCAAACTAAACACTCTACACTGCGCGGTGTTTATTGTTCTTGTACACACTTGCACATTTTCTTCTGTTATAGTTTGAGATCCCTAAATCTCCGAAAGCAATAAAACAATGAAGATGCAACAATAAATAATACATTCCACTTATATTAAGACAGTACATCAAATTATGTATACATGTATCCAGCATTAATGAAAATGCAGCTGGATGCACAAGTGTAATAAAAAGAATGAATTTTGGTAATTTCTTAACTCTTTCTATAAGGGCTCATTTGTGAGGTCAGTAAGCTATCCGTTTTTGTTTTTTTTTTTGCCAATGGCATACTGACCCATTGATTCCTATGAGGCTGTTCACTCATCCTTTTTTCTTTAAAGAAGTGCAGAATAAAGAATAAAATTGCAGAACGTGCTATTTCTCACTTGCAGACCATGGACCTCTATAGAAGTCAATGGATGCACAAAGAAAAAAATGACATCCATATGCAGATGTGAAAAAATGTATGACATACGGATGTGAATAAACAAATGCAGATGCAATATGGACTGACCACGGATATTTTATGCAGACGCGCAGCAGACACGCCCGTCTGAATAATCCTTAAGGCTGAGCTCACACCAGTCACTAAGTATTGTTATTTTAGCTGTTCTGCTCTCTTAATGGAAATGCTGGATTCTTTTTAAGTGATGCATACCAACAACATTAGACCATGTCACTGACTATAATAGAATGTAGTTTGCAGTGTAAAATTGTACTGTCATAGCAGAGGCACAGGCCCAGATTTATTAAAGCCCCTGCGCTAGTTTTCTGCATGTTCTTTTCAGTGCAAACGGTTTGCACATGTATTTAAGAAGTCTCTGAGACACATTTGTGTCACGGCGATACTGCACCGAAGGGGGAAGTCCGGTGCTCAGTCAGACCATGCGCCACATTTGTCATGCAAAGTCCGACAGAAGTGTGTCACACACCCTAAGGTGCACCAAAAAAAAAAGTTGATGCACTCTTGTTGGAGCAGTGCAGATGGCGCCAGATTCATGAAGAACGGGCCCCAGAAATTCTGAATCTGCCGCACTCTGCACACTCCACATAGTGCAGTTTGCACTGTTTTTAGTAAATGTGGACCATAGACTTAAAGTAAATCTATAAACAAATTAACATTGTAAAGTTTCAGAAAGGCTTGGCAGAAGCCCTGGATAGCTGTAAAATGAAAATGCTTGTGTATGTTGTTAGTTGCAGCAGAACTGTAAAATATAGATGTACATTCTAGGATTATAGCTTGACTATGTGCTGGGGGCATGCCCTCATTAAGCTCTCTTCACTGACCTATCTTCTCTACAGTAAAAGCTGTAGCAAGATTGGGAAGAGGTTCACTGCAGAGATCTCACAGCACAGCAGTCCGAGGACACCCCCCAGTGCACCTAGTCTAGCTACAATCCTGGAATATAAATGCATTATTCACAGTCCTTCTGCTAATAACACAAATAAAGGTATGGTTCCACAGCTCTTTATGGTTGCTATTTGCTACTTATGGCACACATAGCCTTGACCAAATGCACTGAAGAGTACCTAGTACAAAGCACCAGCGGTCCAGAAAGCCCATCAATGTTATACTCGCAGGAATATTATTGTGGTAATAAAAACACACAAAGACACAAAAATAGCAACAAAAACTGACCAGATTCCTGCTAGTCTGAGCCATGCTTCAATTATCCGCAGGACCTTTTCATAGCGAAAACAAATGCCTATAAATAGATTATATTTTCCTGCTAACATGGTTGCGCTGTACTGCGGTGGGCTCGGGTTTCAGAAATGTAGCATAATCAATATACGTAGAATGAAAACATTCTGCACACTGTAAATAAATATACCTCCACATCTGGTAGCTTGCATGATTCTCCTTTAATTACAATGCTATGAAATGACCAAAATAGCATCAATCCCTATAGAAAGCTCACATTCCAAGATGAGTTGTCAGATATTTAATGAGCTAAGTGTTCTTTCTGGTTTCAGCTTTACAGGGCTTCAGCGTTATTCGAAACAATACGGCGTGAGGCGCAGCTCAGCACTGACTACAAGCTCTCCCTCTTTGATCTGCAGACGTCCTCATACCAGGCTCTGCAGCGAGTGCTCATCAGTCTTGGTAAGAATTGCTGCATTCCTTGGTCACAGACAAGGGCTGTTGTCATGGCACTTGCCCAGGACCTGTCATACACAAATAATGCACGTCTGTCTTTACATCATCACATAAGGATTTATCTTCATAGAATTTCTCTCTCCCTTTATCACAGTGGCAGAATGATTTGTTATTTTCAGTCAAACTATTTCTCCAAAATTGTCTGTAAAACACCCACTGGCAGAGTCTCGTTGGCGGTGACACATACCGGCTGACCCACAATTCATATTTAACACCTTAAAAGAAAATCTCAAAGATCACCAAGTACAGATCACTGTGTCATATGCTTAGGCTACTCTATTTCAAATGGGATCAAACTTATTCCTTGTATCGACTTTTCACAGTCTTCACCTAACAACACGGGAGACGTTATGAGTATACACACATGCCTTATGTATGTGACCAGGGTGTATAAAGAATTTTTTGGATAAAACATGTCCCAAATATAGAATATTCTTGCCATCCAACAATTGTGTCACTATAATATGAGCTGTATCCACCTCCTCTGGAATAGAGCTGTATAAGAAAGCATGTAAAGCACATTAATATTACTGTGTGTGTATCTGCATAAATATGAATGTCTTGATTGGAATACCCCTTTGCAGAGTCGGCTCCAGGTTTCAGGAGGCTCCTGGGTGACAGAGCCTCAGTCGGCCCCTTTGCAGTAAACTCATGTGGCGACATTTAAAATTCCTAAACTATTATTTTAAATACAGCCACCTCATGATTTTATTATATTGAGCCCCATCATTGTTTATTATATTTAGCTTTCCCCCACCAGATGCTGCCAGGTTGCTGGAGACTGAGATTCGGCCATTTGGGGCCCCTAGCAACTCTTGGCCCTGACACTTGCCTGGGTATGCCTTGGGCTGGCTCCGGCCATGCCCCTTTGTATTCCCGACGGAACATTCACATTTAATTTAATTCATCTTTTATTCCTTCATGACAGGCAACGTTTCAGTTCCAACGACACAGAGGCTTTTTCAAGCATATATATTTATACATTTCTTTAATTATTCAAAAAAAAAATACTTATGTGGAGATAATTTCCCATAACTATAGCCATATGTCCCTTAGAAATTAAGGACAGCAGTCCTTGGATATGACCAATGTTGCTGGACTGATTGCAAAAAGAAGCTAATTGCTTTTGCAAATGAAATGGATGAGTGTCTTGCAGCCGATCGCTGAATCCAGGTGGTCAGGTACCTCAATAGCGCATGTGTGGCCACCGCTCCCAGAGTCCCAGGGAGGTCATATCCAAGGGATTCTATCTTGTTTCTAAGGGACAACATGACTGTATTTATAGGAAATAATTTTCACACAGGTAATTTTTCTTTTTTACATCTATTTGAAGAAATGTATATATTTCTGGCAAATTAATTCATTTACGGTAAATATGAATGCCAACATGGGAATATAACTTTAAGCAATGTTCCCAAAAATGAAGTCCCGTACTTAAATGACCTTAAATACACTTAAGAGAGTGTATAAAATGGAATATGTGTTTATGGTATTGTTTTTGTTAATAAATCTCCTCCCTAGTTTCTAAAAGAACTGGAATACATTTATTAGTTCAGTCCTTTATGGAGAAGATGTGCTATACTGGTGTTGGGGGGATGATCTAACATTAAAGAATAAAAAACTATCAATGCGCTATTCCTATCAAAATGCACACTAGATTTTTAATACATTTACTCTAGGACATCATGATGAAGCTTTAGCGGTTGCGGAGAGAGGAAGGACGCGTGCTTTTGCAGATCTACTTGTTGAAAGGCAAACTGGACAGCAAGAATCTGATCCTTACACACCGGTGACTATAGACCAGATTCTAGAGACTGTAAATAGTCAAAGAGGCCTGGTGCTCTACTACTCATTGGCTGCAGGATATTTGTACAGCTGGTTGCTCGCCCCTGGATCTGGTAAGACTGATATTTAGCGGGGTTATAAGATCTAATCTAATGTATTTTCTTATCCAATCTATCATAATGGGCGATAAACTGTGATTTATTTTATTGCAGGGATATTAAAATTTCATGAATATTATTTGGGAGATACAAGTTTAGAAAGTACCACCGATTTCACAGAATCTGGAAGCTTAAGTTTTCAAGGGTCAAACAGTTCTGTCCTAGAGCAACACATTGCAAATGTCCGGGAGAGCCTTGGAGTGGACTCTTACTACACAAGGTTTGTTGCATTTCGTGCATTTCAATTTCCAAAAATATAAATTATACAGACAGTCGCCGGATTACGTACAAGATTTGTTCTTATATGTTCTAATATTTTATAATTGTAGCTCAAGGCGTTAGTTAAAAAAAAATGTCCAAGTGACAATCCTATTTTTAAAATTTTGTGCTGTAATGGGAACAAGGATCATCAATAAAGCTTAATTACAGACCCCTTACAGCTGATCATTGTAGCCTAGGACAAATGTAAAGCTTAAGAGGGCAGAGAGGTTCATCTGCAACTAAGGGACATCTGTAAATCTGGTGTCCTTAAGTCGGGGAGCATCTACATATGTTTATGAACCTACATAAACATATGATGACATCCCAAACTCCATGCAGGTGAGCTATTGTATTTTATCACCGTTGGTTACTGGGTACCAGTGGTTTGGGGCAAAACTTACTACTGAGCCACTGTTCTACCCATAACAATGCAACTTGTAAAATGTAACATTTTACTTACATAGCTTAGGGACTGTGCACTATTTGTAATGTTTAAAAGGTTGTCTGATGAGAAAACTTATAAGAGCATATGGTCGGCACACAGGGTGGACCTAGCAGCTTTGTATTACATTAATCTGATCCCAATCTAATACTACAAATGCTTGGCTAACTGCACAATCAACTGGAAAAATCAACGTTCCGCTAGTGGTGCCAGGAATGGCCAATCAGCTTGAAAATTAAAGAAACAGACACAGCGGCCTTGTGCAATGCCACCAGGGTGATAGCTGTGTGTTTTTGTAATATTCTTCTTAAATATTCTTGGCACTGCCAGTGTAAAACACAGATGGTTAGGATACACAACTTCCATACTTGGGTGATGTCTGCAATCCATTGGATAAAAGCTCTGTACATACTGCTGTGTTAACAGACATGGGCAGCATTTATAATGACTAATGTGCTACATCTTTTGCACACAATAGTCTAATCTCAGAGGGTCTCATCAATGTAAAATATTCTTTACTCTACCTGTGTATTAATATACATTCAATTCAGTGGCGGATTAAGTGTCCCATTGGACTAGGGTCCCCCCAGAATCCAAAAAACATGTGCCCTGATGTTACAACTTAAATACTACTCTATATCCTTAATCGTATACTGTATTAAAGTTATTTGATGATGAACTTCAAATTTGCTCTTATAACCCATCTATTTAGGAAAGCCAATCACATTCCCTAACCGCATGAAACAATCCAACCCGACAACCGTCCAGACGAGATCTCCCAGACAGTGGAGGAGATCTGGACTGCTGCACCTGGCTGCCTGGCCTCTGTGTTCTCTACAGCTGAACTACAGCTGAAAATACTTACGCATAAGCCAAGGCCCCTAATTTTACCACAAAAAAACTGGGTAAAGTGATCGACTCGAAGCCCCCTTTAATGAAATGTCCACAGCAGAGCCCCCTTTAAAGAAATGTCCATAGCAGATGACCCCTTTTATTGTAATGTCCATATCATATGCCCCTTTAATGTAATATAGACAGCAGAAGCCCCCTTTAATGTAATGCCCACAGCAGATGCAAGGGAGTAAAAAATGTCTTCTACCAAAGATTAATCAAATAGTGATGTTGAAATATACAGTGTATTGCAATGGATCAGATATACAGTATATAACATAACACCAGGACGAGACTGGTTACATATGGGGAGTACAGTATGTAGTACACTTTCCTCTTTCCTTATTCTACACAAGACAATATACTGGTGAGTCACTACAGGAGGTGCAGAAAGTGTGGTTACACTGGATCCATGGAGCCTTAGAGGGCCCAGTATGTGTCACTTGGGGTACAGATTTTGCAGTCAGCCCCATCAGCATTAAAGGGGTTTTCCCACGAAGAAAAATTAGACCCTATCGACGGGATAGGGCCTAACTTGCTGATCAGTGGGGGTCTCAGTGCCACAGGATAAAGGCCATTTATCTAGCTTTAACTTTAAAAATGCAGTTGGATGGTATAACTATTAAAAAGGAGGTGTTATAGGGTTTTCTAAAATTTTCAGTATAAATTTTGCAGAATAATTTTTTCAAAACAAATATCTGTAGAAAGATGAATGAAGCTGTGTAATATTGTGACCACAGTGTAATGCAAAGACACTGATATTATATTTTTTCATGGGACAACATTGAGGTACATCAGTGACAATTGGTAGACAGCGTCAGCAGATCTGATGGAAGTATAACATTATCTTTAACTACTACCACCTTAAATAATAATTTTTTATTTATATAGCGCCTACAGATTACACAGCGATGCACAAATGCTGCATCTAGCCAAATTGGTCCCTGTCCTCATTGGGCTTACAATCTAAACCACCTACCAGTATGTTTTGGAGTGTGGGAGGAAACCAGAGTACCCAGAGGAAACCCATGCAAACGCGGAGAGAACATACAAGCTCTTTGTAGATGTTGACCTGGGTGGTTCTTGAACCCAGGACTCCCGCACTGCAAGGCAGAAGTGCTACCACTACCATGCTGCACCTTAAGTCTACTTGTGTCATGCCATGTATTATATACCCGTGCTAAGCATCTAAATATGAACTGACCTT
The DNA here is from genome assembly GCF_040894005.1 of Engystomops pustulosus. Lineage (NCBI taxonomy): Eukaryota > Metazoa > Chordata > Amphibia > Anura > Leptodactylidae > Engystomops > Engystomops pustulosus. Next base: position 85,607,735 of record NC_092411.1, read on the forward strand.
TAAGATCATAATTCAACACTGACTAACTTACTACTCATAAGCAAAATTTTTGTCATACATGATTTATTGCCAGGAAGAAGAGTTAAGATAAATAGATTTTATACAAAGCAATGCAGATTAGAGGTAACTTATTCCTAGTGGTATATTAATTGATTTCAGAATAGCTTTTTGGCAATGTAATACGCAAACTAGGTTGGATAAAAAGTAATTACTGTGAATATAGTGCTGCTTTCTTCACTTTGCTGCTTCTGTGCATTGCAGCAGAATAACCATCAGCAAGTCCATAGTGGCCAGTGTTCTTCAAGGAGCTTCCATGTCAACCGTGTTATGTCTACCCTCTTGTTTAAGCCATCTTAAGGTATATTGAGCAGATAGGGGATCTCCAAATTTATTGGCCAAAACACAGCAAAATCTTTCTCTACAAGAGATGGCAGGTTTATTTCAGCGGTTATAGAGCCCTCTAGAGCCCCCTTAGTTAAGTTTTATTAAAAGAATCCATACAAATGCCATAGGACATAATAGCAAAACGAACCTGTGTAATGTAAATGAGTTTTATAAAGTTGATGAACGCCAAAGCTGTCCTATAAACTTCAAAAGCATAACTACAAAATATAAATGTTATAAAAGTTTTCCATTATTTTTCAATCTTTCATTCATTTAAACCTCAAATAGTATTACTTAATTTAGTTTTTTCTTTCCATCTGAAAACTCCTGGGATCCTTCTCTTCAGCTGGTTCATGATGCCTATCACAGTTACTGATAATGATTAGACTGACTTCTGCCACATGACTATAATGTAGAAGATGGAGAATAAAGTGAGAAGGGTCATTTTACCTTCTAGCTGTCATGGGGGTTCTGTCTGTAGCTACCCATGTGATGCTGTGCTGAGCCATTATGGAGTTGGTAACAGACAACATAGAGAAAGAAAAAACTGCACATGAAGATGGTTTCTACATCTCCATATACATTCTACACTTCTGTTGTATACATTATATTCATGTGAGAGGTGAAGGAATGTTTCTTAGCAATTCAGCAGGATTGAATTCATGTAAATCTGATTGTTTTAATTTTTAGTATCACAGTACACAAAGAAAGTGTAACAAAAGATCTACCTATGTCTTGGGATGTTGTGGGAAACTATAGGATGCAAAGTGCTGGCTCATCAGGGAGGAAATCTCATCTTCCCCTTAATAGTCCTCTGCCTGGATCATTTTCCAGACCATGATACCACTGAATACAGAATGAACCCGTTTCAAGTCAACAGTATCAATACAAAGTGCAGGATGAGTCCTTTTATAATGTAAACAGAAACAAAATATATTTGGCAAGCAGGCAGCATGCAGGGGAAGGCAGGAAAAACTGCATAATTTGCTGTTTGAGCCTGACAGCCGGTACATCTTCTATGTGAGCTTTACCTCCAGGGGATTTTTATCAAGGAAAGAGATATCCATGGATCAGAAGGAGACCTCTGACAAAAGCACTTTGCGCACAAGCGCCATTATATTTAATGACACCAGCCCTGCGCTTCTACTACCATCACACAACACTTGTACATTCCAGCACGATCACAGGCTGCTGGTGCTTTCTCTGTATAAATATGCTTTGTTTTGTTTTTTTACTTCAAGGCAGAAAAAAAAACTCTCTGTCATTACAATGGAGAAGGTGTTGTCATTTACCCAGGCTAGAACATGTGGTGCTTGTCAAAAAGCAAGTCCCTTGTACGCCTGATTTACATTTTTATATTGTCAGGGCCGTGCCAGATTCCCATACAATGTGTCGGCTAGATGCTCACAAGATATATATCACAGTCAGTAGGGAGACAGATTGCTAGTGGGTGTCTGGGGTACCATAACCCACCTTCTAACACTCCTCTCACAAAGCAAGTACAACTGTTAGAACACAGCATTTAAAGGCTTCTAAATGTTTTACTTATACTGTATATAAAGCTCTTTTATGGGAATCTGTCAGCAGTTTTGACCATACCAAGTTGCAGATATTGTTAGGTAGCAGTCGTAAAGATATGTGTACACATACCTTTGAATGTGTTGTTAGTAGCAGCAGGATTGGGGAAAAGGGGAGTGTAATCCAGGATTGTAGCCGGACTTGAAACACTGGGGAAGTGTCCTCAAACTTTTGTACCCCAGTTGCTTGTGCGTAATATTTAACCAGAGGCCTGTTACTCCTATTACTCAGAGGGGCTGTGTTATATAGTGAAGATATCCCATAGAGACGTGCTCCACCATAGTGTTCCTAGTTCAGTTACAATCCAGGAATATAAATCAATTTTCACAGACCTGGCGTTTCTAACATTAACATTGGTTACATAAGTGCCTCTACCCAATACTAACTGCAGCTTTGTTTGGTCAAAACTGATGGTAGACTCCTTTTACATTACTTTGTAAGAGATACCAAACTAATATAATGAATATAGATATTATTCCTACTGCCATATTTGTTGCTTTTCCCCCTATTTAAGCTGCATTCACACGGCCCTTAGGGTAAGGTATATACAGCCGGCGTATATACATCGTATATGCATGCATCCCCCATAAACTGTCAACGGGCATACGGCACCGTACCGTTCCATACCCGGGGAAAAGATAGGACATGTCCTATCTTTCCTCATAATAGGGCATCATGCACCATGTTTCTCTATGGAGAAGGGTGGGGGTGAGCAGCAGTACGGTATGGCGGGCACACAGTCATGTGCATGTAGCCTTATGGGAATACATTATTTATTTAATACCTGTTTATGGTCCATTAAGTCTCTTTTTTTAACATTTCTCTAAGAAATCCCCCTTTAGAAGTTGATAAACAAGTTAGGATTTATCCAGAAGACCGAGTTGACTTTTTTCTGGCACCAAAAGAAAAGTTTCTAGATTATTCATTGGAAATAAATAATACTACATATTACATAAGCATATATTTCTACATTCTATGAATACTTGTGCTTTATATTCTTAGGCAGTTACTAAATTTGGGTAAAGATTACACCTTTTTACAGGTTGATCATATATACTTCCCTTCTAACTGTATATTTCCCTGAAGACTGTCAATCACTCCTAGAGTACAAGCCTACTGAGAGCCTACAAGCCCGCAAAGGCGGAACAAATTACAAAACTAAAAATACAGTACATGGAGTCATTTTGCGAAAATTGGAATTCCTTCTGAACTCGCTGTGCTGTTTGTATTCTATTATACATTTCAAGATGTAGTTACTACTTTGAACTCACCATTGGTCTGTTTATTGAAATTTGCCAAGCATGCCACTACTTTTGATGTATACAAAAAGCTTTAAGTAAATGTTTATGTTATGTAGTACCATCTTACTCTAATCCGTTCCATGTCTTTGCCAGAGACCTGGTGATGTTTGCATTCTCCTTTTTTTGGAAATGTTCTAATCTTATGTTTTCAATATAACAAACAGAACATTAACTTGGCTTGATTTTTTGGAAGTGCTTGTAAATATTTTATGTACAGCTTTTTTCACACATGCCTGATCACATATGACTGTTATTTGGGCTGAGATTTAATTTTTAATTCACCATAGCCTTTATGCAATATAAGTGGTCAGTAACATTATAGTGAATTTAGTAAAGGATATCAACCCCTAAAAAAAACCCCTTAAAATACCGTTCTTCCTCACCTTGATTGACGCTGTCCATCGCTTGTCTTGACAGATAGTTATAATTAGCAGCACGTAGTGTGGGGACAAGACGCCCACCGCTCCGGGCTGCTAATTATGCATGCCCTCGCCACCTCCCTCTCCCATACTGGGACATAATGTGAGAGGTGTGAATTCACATCTCTCGCGTGATGTCACCTTGTCCTCCCTAGCCCCCAGCATGGGAGAATTAGGTGGCGGGGGCCTGTATAATAAACAGTCTGGAATGCCCTGCTGCTAATTTTTAGGTGATCCCGACATGTAAATACTAGCAACGAACAGCACCGGGATCAAGATAAAAAGGAGCGGAAGTGAGTATTTCTAGTTTTTTTTTTTCTTTTTTGAGTGGTTGATTTCCTTTAATATGGCATAAACTTATTGTAGATCTAACTGTTTGTACTCACTTTTTTATGTGGTGACATTTTTTAGGAATGGTTTAAATTTATTTGGAGATTGTGCTCTCAACATTGCTTTAATTTTACCTATAGTGTAATGCGGGATCTGAGAATGGACAGCTGACACAGACAGTTACAATAGGCCCCAAAACTAAACCCCCTTTCCAGCTGTAATAGTGGACAACTAGTTGACGCTTATTTCCATTGCCAAAGTGCAAATCAGAGAGATGATGCTGTACCTTACAAGCAGGGGATGATGCTGTACGTTACAAACAGAGGATGATGCTGTACCTTACAAACAGAAGATGATGCTGGCACAGATATAACATATAATTAATAAAAATCTTCTATGGACGGTACAGAAGGAATTCACTGCTATCTGTATCTGATATCAAATTCTCATGCCTAACCTCTATTTCCAACAGTAATTAGTATGGTATATATATATATATTTATCGGAAAAACAGCAGCACTCCAAAGGCTTGTGAATAAAAAAGTGTAGTTTATTCCAACATGTGCCAAGCTACGTTTCGGCTCCCATGGCCTCATTGTCTCCCTTTCCCTAGCAGGGGTAGATTTGTCCATTAGGCTTCCAATGCAGCCCTACACAGTTTTGGGGTGCTAGATCTCCTAGACCAGTTGTTGAAAAAACTTGCCCTTGCGCTTCAGTTGAAAGCTGTGATAGAACAGGGAGCAATTAAAATCCTTGCTCTGCCTCTTCCTGCTGAATTGTACATCCAAGAAGCACACTTGACTTTATTACGTATTGTTAAAAGTTGATTTTAAGAAGAAAGAGGGCATGAAAAAGCACTATAAAGACAGATACATATACTCTGCGCTTAGATGGACACGTGAGTGACATTATCATTTAAGATTTTGATTAAATTTTCTTTAAATATCTGTTGACCAGAGTTAGTGCATGTGAGTTTAAGAAGAAAAGGGTCAGCCATGTTGATATCTATCATGTCCAACCCTTCTTTCTCCAAAATCTGTTCCTGGAGAAGCGTAAACATAAATATTCACATAAGATGGAAATCTCTGAGTTTTTATGAAATGTTTTTGAACCCCTTTAGGCCGTCAGACAGGTCAAATATGGAGCAGTATGTGGTAAGCCACTAAAATCCTCCATGTGCTACTTCAAAAATCTGTTCCACAATAAGGACCTGCGACTCCGACAGGTGTTCCACTAGAAGAAATTCCCACTTTAGGTTTTACATCAAAGCATTTCAGGAAAACACACCGAATGTCAGTGGCAGAAGTGATCTAAATGTAATGTGCATACTGATGGAGCACTTTTCTGGCTTCCCTCTAGAGTACTAATATCATTTCATGTAATGTTTGATGCCACTCTTTTTCTCTAAATCCAAACCAAAGAGTTTTAGTGCACAAGCGGCATTATTGTTACCATCAGGAACGTTTCATTACACTTTGAATTGCTTTTACTGTTTTTAACATCCAGTGCTCGGGGAAATTCGTGCAAATAGATCATTTTAATGGGCAGGAAAAGTCCAACAGAAAGACATTGTTAGGTTGTTAAACATTTTATGGGTCTAAGAATGATATACATTCGTATTAAAAGAGAGCTGTCTGTGTAGTGGTCATTGGTGATGTGTCATCTGACAGTAACAGTGTTGCCTGCTATAGGATCCTCCTGTGGAAAAAATACACTTTAGATTTTGCTTGTGTTTATATTTTCTTATGGTCTGTTGTGTTTCTTTAAGAAAACCCGACTTGTGTAGTGTTCATTTATTATGTTATATTGCTCCATAAAGCCCCCTCAGTGCCTCACATCCCCTGCCGCTAACACATCCTTCCTCATATCCCAGCATTCCCTTTGCTTTCCCTGCTGTCTTGTTTTGTCAATTGTTTCCTTGCTTTTATGTGAAAGGATATAATGATATCTCGCCTTCCTCTGCCCATGCAGAAGATAGCGTTATAACAAATAATTCTTTGTTTTGTGTACTGCTCATAGGGTTTGGCTTTTGACACGTTCTAGTTGTTGCTCTGTAATAATCATCTGTCATGTTGCTTTATAAACCCCTCCTAAATGTCATCGTCTTTGCCATAAGTAAGAGGCAAAGCTTCCTAGAAACAGAAAAATCATGAAAGGCTACTCCCCCCTTTATGTGCATTGTCAGTGAGCTGAACAGAATTATTTTAGTATACTCTAGGGCCATGGCTTATCAAACAGTGAGGATCCCTCCAGACAGACAAATAATATGAGTTTTTTCTTATCAGCTGTACAGAGTGTAGTGATAAAGTTGAGGTTAAATTATTGTAACATGTTCCAGAGAGCTTGCCAGCGCCTTGTGCGGATTTGATACTGAGGCCACAATCATGTTTCCTCATTTCCCTTTGTTATGATTTCGGACCTTATGTTGTCGGAGCTCAGCAGCCAGTAAAGGGGAGGTGAACATCGGCATCAGCAAAATTCTTCTTTGATCCTTGTACAAAGCTATAGATAAGATGTGTATTGCAGTCTACAGCCCTTGTATGTTATGTAACACGCTTTCATAAGAATCTAGCACTTTGATATTTCAATGTTACCAATAATTTGTCAACTTCCTCTCTTTTGTGGCAAGTAATGTAGAAAAAAATGAGTTATGGGCTTGTTCTCTTTTCCTGCTATTTGTTTCCGTAATGACCCATATTTGTCCCTCGTTTTCTTTTAATAAATTGAGCTAAAGTACAAAAGTTTTTATTATATGAAAAATATATAGAGAATTATTTTGCCTTGTGACTCCTTTTCTACTGTTATTGCCTGGAGCATATATATTATTCATTTATGGCCATGGGACATAGAAAACATATAAACACAATCAAAAATTCAGAATTCAGTCATTTTCTCCCTAGTCCAAATTAGCTCTTCACAGAGATCTATTGAGCTGCACAGCAAATGGAGAAGAGCCTTACATTTGGTTTTCCTTGATCTGTGTACATTTCACATACACTCTTTAAAGGGATCTTTTCAAACCGTGTTCATGTCCTATCCTGGTCAACATCTGCAAAGAGCCTGTATGTTCTCATCATGTTTGCGTGGATTTCCTCCAGGTCCTTTAGTTTTCTCCCACACTCCAAAACATTCTTGTAGGTTGATTAGACTGTGAGCCCCATTGGGGACAGGGACTGATTTGGCAAGCTCTGTGCAGCGCTGCATTATCTGTGTGCGCTATATAAATAAAGGAATTATTATTATTAAACTGCACCACACCATTGTATATGGCACTTTATACATTTTCTAGACATATTTTTCCTGTAGTCGGGAAAAATAATTTTGTTTTAATCTACAGAGGATACGAAAAATATTAAGACCCCTTTATATTTTATAGTCTTTGCTTTATTGCAGCCAATTGGTAATATTAAAAGAGTAAAAAAAAATGGTGATGGTTGGATGGTGAGTGTTGGTGGAAGCCATTTTCAAGTCTCACTGGAAATGCTCAATTAGATTTAGGTTAGGGCTTAGGCTGGGCCAGTCAAGAATGGTCATCGAGTTGTTTTGAAGCCACTGCTTTGTTTAGCTGTGTGCTTAGGGTCATTGTCTTGTTGGAAACTGAACCTTCGGCCTAAACTGAGGTCCTGAGTACTCCGGAAGAGGTTTTCATCCAGGATCTCTCTGTACTTGGCATTATTCATCTTTCTTTCAATTGCAACCAGTCGTCCTGTCCCTGAAGCTGAAATACACCCCATAACATGATGCTGCAGCACCCTGTTTCATTGTTGGGATTGTATTTGGCAGATGATAAGCAGTGCCTGGTTTTCCCCACACATACTGCTTAGAATTAACACCAAAAAGTTCAATCTTCATCAGACATTCTTTTGTAATCTTGGCCAGAACTTTGCCTTGCCACTATTTTGTCTCTGAGCTTCTTGGGCAGTTCCTTAGACCTCATGATTCTCATGTGCTCTGACATGCACTTTCCTTATCAAATCACATGAGTTTAATTGAACACAGCTGGACTCCAATGAAGGAGTAGAACTATCTCAAGGAGTATCAGAAGGAAATGGGCAGCATATGAGTTCAATATGATTGTCACAGCAAAGGGTCTGAATACTTATGACCATGTGATATTTTAGTTTTTCTTGTTTAATAAATTAGCATAAATATCTACATTTCTAGGGGGTTTTCTGTTAAGACGGGGAGCAGAGTTTACATTAACGAGCAAAAAAAACTTTTGCAACCGATTGGCTGCAATGAAACAAGGAGTGAAACATTAAAAGGTGTCTGAATACTTTCTTTACCTAGTGTGTGTGCAGTTGAGCTCAGTGTCCCAGGGGCTGGTTAGTTGGTACCTGTTTTCTTCTTTCTAAGCCTTTCTTGTAGTACCCTACACAATCCTATTTTTATTTGTAAGGTGATTTCCTTTGTGTATATATTATCAGGGCTCCTATCTACCTCAGATCCTAGTGTTGTATGCCTTTTTTTGCCTTAATTTAAGCCCCCACCAAACTTTTCCATGTAATGTCTTCAGGAAGTTGGATTTTATTATCTTCCCTATTATCTGATAACATCATCATTTGCTTTTTAATATGTCTGTAGAATCTGAAAGCTCCATCACTTTCCATCCGTAATGTTTGCTGTATTAACTTCACTTCTTAAAATGATAACATCAGCTGACATTGATTCCATGTTGTTATCAACACTTAAGTCTGCTTTATGAATACAGAAGAAGGTGCAGACGACACCTCCGCTGGTATCAATGCACCATAATCAATGTTGCGTTGATAACCTCCAAAGCACAATGCTAAGAGTTTGCATAGTTGTCAGATCTTATTGCATTGTTTGCTTGTAATGCTATAAAGCCACTACATTACCTACTGTCCCTTTGCTTTTAAAAGAAATGAATTTTCTATGTTATTTGCAGTTAATGAAGCATGCACAGTAAGTGCCACCTCGTATCAGATGCTTTGTGCTTTTTTAATAGTGCTGTACAATATTTGCCAAGCTAAGCTAGGCTAAGTCTACCGTCTGTTTTTTTCATGCTAGGAAACTAAAAAGCAGCAACTTTAGCTTAGTTCACATGAATGGTATGTGGTCAATTATGCTGGGGAAAAAAAAAACACTCTTCTCCGCCCTGAGTCACACTGGCGCTGTTCTGCTCTATCTCCAGACACCGTTTCTATGTGCCAACTTAAAGAGGACCTGTCACCTAAATTTTCGGCACTAGGAGCTGCTTACTAAAGTAAGCAGCTCCTAGTGCTTGATCAAACGCCGCAGTGTTAGAGTGATAGCGTTACCGGAAACCTCCGGTAACGCTATCAAACACTGCGTCGGGGTACAGTGTATCATCGGACCGCTTGCAACGCTGTCCGATGTAATCATGAGGGGGCGGTCCGAGGCCCTGCCTCTTCCCCGGACCGCCCCGCTCGCTCCATAGGCCGGCAGTGACTGCCGAGCGCTAGGCGGCAGTCACCGCCCCCTAGCAACACCCCAACCCCGCCCCCTCAGGAATACATCGGACAGCTTTGCCAGCGGTCCGATGATTACACTGTACCACGCCGCAGTGTTTGATGGCATTACCGGAGGTTTCAGGTAACGCTATCCCTCTAACACTGCGGCGTTTGTTCAAGCACGAGGAGCTGCTTACTTTAGTAAGCAGCTCCTAGTGCCGATAAATTGGGTGACAGGTCCTCTTTAAGGACCCAGAGCAGAGCACTGCCAGGAGCAGCAGAGGATGCAGGAATGGTGCGTACAGTATGGTACTTACTGCTCTCAGCTTCTCTCCTGCTCCAGATGACAGATTCCCTTTAAAACACCTGCAGTTTACACTGGACACAGATGGAGCCCATAATTTGTACAATAGGAGAACATGGCTCAAAGATTCCGCTGATTAAGGCGGATTGGTAATTGGTAATAAGGCCAATTGGTAATATTAAAAGAGTAAAAAAAAATGGTGATGGTTGGATGGTGAGTGTTGGTGGAAGCCATTTTCAAGTCTCACTGGAAATGCTCAATTAGATTTAGGTTAGGGCTTAGGCTGGGCCAGTCAAGAATGGTCATCGAGTTGTTTTGAAGCCACTGCTTTGTTTAGCTGTGTGCTTAGGGTCATTGTCTTGTTGGAAACTGAACCTTCGGCCTAAACTGAGGTCCTGAGTACTCCGGAAGAGGTTTTCATCCAGGATCTCTCTGTACTTGGCATTATTCATCTTTCTTTCAATTGCAACCAGTCGTCCTGTCCCTGAAGCTGAAATACACCCCATAACATGATGCTGCAGCACCCTGTTTCATTGTTGGGATTGTATTTGGCAGATGATAAGCAGTGCCTGGTTTTCCCCACACATACTGCTTAGAATTAACACCAAAAAGTTCAATCTTCATCAGACATTCTTTTGTAATCTTGGCCAGAACTTTGCCTTGCCACTATTTTGTCTCTGAGCTTCTTGGGCAGTTCCTTAGACCTCATGATTCTCATGTGCTCTGACATGCACTTTCCTTATCAAATCACATGAGTTTAATTGAACACAGCTGGACTCCAATGAAGGAGTAGAACTATCTCAAGGAGTATCAGAAGGAAATGGGCAGCATATGAATGCTAGTTCACATGAATGGTATGTGGTCAATTATGCTGGGGAAAAAAAAAACACTCTTCTCCGCCCTGAGTCACACTGGCGCTGTTCTGCTCTATCTCCAGACACCGTTTCTATGTGCCAACTTAAAGAGGACCTGTCACCTAAATTTTCGGCACTAGGAGATGCTTACTAAAGTAAGCAGCTCCTAGTGCTTGATCAAACGCTGCAGTGTTAGAGTGATAGCGTTACCGGAAACCTCCGGTAACGCTATCAAACACTGCGTCGGGGTACAGTGTATCATCGGACCGCTTGCAACGCTGTCCGATGTAATCATGAGGGGGCGGTCCGAGGCCCTGCCTCTTCCCCGGACCGCCCCGCTCGCTCCATAGGCCGGCAGTGACTGCCGTGCGCTAGGCGGCAGTCACCGCCCCCTAGCAACACCCCAACCCCGCCCCCTCAGGAATACATCGGACAGCTTTGCCAGCGGTCCGATGATTACACTGTACCACGCCGCAGTGTTTGATGGCATTACCGGAGGTTTCAGGTAACGCTATCCCTCTAACACTGCGGCGTTTGTTCAAGCACGAGGAGCTGCTTACTTTAGTAAGCAGCTCCTAGTGCCGATAAATTGGGTGACAGGTCCTCTTTAAGGACCCAGAGCAGAGCACTGCCAGGAGCAGCAGAGGATGCAGGAATGGTGCGTACAGTATGGTACTTACTGCTCTCAGCTTCTCTCCTGCTCCAGATGACAGATTCCCTTTAAAACACCTGCAGTTTACACTGGACACAGATGGAGCCCATAATTTGTACAATAGGAGAACATGGCTCAAAGATTCCGCTGATTAAGGCTTCCTGCAAATTTCATGTTTTAGGCCAATATATGGCAAATCATTTGCAGCTAATCCAAAGCAAGGGTTGAGCTCTGGTTACCTGATGCAGATAAAATGCAACATAAAACCACAGCAGAAACTAATCATTTTCAGTTGTTTTCTGTTGTGCATATAAAACCCACCATGTGTGTTGCTAGTAATTGGCCACTTGTATCAAACATTAATACTTTAAAACTTTAAGTACACAGGACATAATAGGAAGTCCCGAGTTTTGCTACATGCAGGATCACATAACTTGTTGTGAATGGCAAACTTAACAGGGTAAGTATTATATTGGGTTACACTATTAGGGTGCTTTCACATGATGCGTTGTGTTACATTTTTTATGCATTATTGATGCATTCCAAAGGCTTCAGCCTTGATCACATGCTAAGGTTACGTCGCGTTTTAGCAGATGCAGTGGAAACTCAATGTAACCTTAGTATGTGATCAAGGCTGAAACCTTTGGAATGCTTAAAAAAAAGTGACGAAACGCATTGTGTGAATGCGCCCTTAAGGTCGTATACTTGCCCTGTTAAAGTCTGATGTGTGGCCAACCCATTTTAAAGGTGCCTTTTCTAATCCGAAAAAAGTACCTTTTAACAAGCTGCATACATTTGGTGTGAACACAACCTTACACTAGCATGACACACATTGAATGAAGTCACCTGGGGACAAATATTATTTGTTAGCCAAGAAATAATTGCCTTCTGTGTTACTGTAGTTACAATCTGAATGTGTGTTCTCCTTTTAATATGAATAATACATTGTATATTTCATTAAGCAAGTAGGGCAAAAAACATCATTTCTAGCACATGTGACTGACACTTTGATGCAAGGCCATAAAAATGTAGCACTGGATGCCTAGACTCATAGTTCTATTTCCATATTTAATCATGTAAATATGATATAAAATGGTAATACATTTCCATGGATTAGAAGACTTTCTTTGGCCTTAGGAATTTGTGAATATTTATTTAGCAATTAAGAAAAGCGAGTGAGTTTGAGACGCTTAAGTCTCTTATCTCCAGCCCCATTCTCCTATATGGTTTCCCCATATAAACCTAATCTTTTCCGGTTCAGCAGTCCAAAACTGAACCTCACCAGGGCACATTGGTAGCTGTTGTGGAAATTTTGCAGATGCCAAAGAACAAGATGTGAATCTCCATTCCCAAAGTCACTTAGACTCCAAATGGCAAGGATACATTCTGAGATATGCAGCTGTGTGATTGATGCTCGCAAATAATTTACATGCTTTCAATTCACAAACCAGGCACTGGCGCGCTTACTTGTTTCACAGATAGAAGAGAAAATGATTGCATTAATTGTAGACCTCCAGTTGTCATGATAAATGTAAGGGAAGAGATTTGAAATACATTTTGCATGCCATTGCTAGTACTCTTGCGTTTTTATACTGTAATGGTTTTTATTTTTATATATGCAAATGTAATTTTTTATTGATTTTTACCATTCAGAAATAACACAGGCAAAAAAATTAAATCCTCACCAACCAGTTTGTCCGCCGCTGAGTAGTAATAATAACGGCTGATGGCTAACATATGTCGATTGCGTGCTCTTAATAAACTATTCTTTCTTATCTTTTGGCAGAGATAAATTATATTTTAATGATGTGTCATTTTGATGCAGTTAATCTTCATGCTCAGCTGTGGCTGGCAATGCTCCACTGACCCTTTCTTTGTTTTGCTGAGACGGTATATTAATTAAACATCACCATTCTTTTTGGATTTCACTTGTAACAAGTGACCTGTAATCAAATTGTTTGTGCGCCTGCTTTTAGCGCTACAGTGTAGCAGATGACACGTTTTCATCTCAATTTACTTGCAGATTCCAGTTGAAATTTTAATGTCCTTTCAGTGTTATCTTATATGGCAAAGCATAGAGGAGTGCGGAGTAGATTTACACAGCAAGTGGGGGTCATGACTAGCAAAGTGATGCGATTTCCAGCCTTTGACTGAGCCAGACTAGAAGCATAGTAATAGGTCAGATTACATTTTTCTGTTTCAGTCTATTTGGAAAGTGGTGACTTATGATCAGAAACAATTACTAACAAGATTTATTTGCAGGTTGATGCTTTTTGTAGGATGTGGGAGCAATGTTCATTTTTATAGGTAATCAGGTGGAAACGCCGTCTCACAGAACTCTGCAAGATTCATTTGACCTTTTGATTTATATTTCGAGCTGTCTTACATTGGGAATTCGTTTTCTTAGCAGTAGCGGTTCATGGCCAAGGCTAGGGAGAACAGTAACTGCAATCATTTTCGTTTGCCGACTCTTGCATCGATTGTCAGAAATAAATATTTTATTACAGTACGTTTATTTCTGTTTTAAAGGTTTATTTAGAAACATATATTGGATGTATATTTGTTTGTTTCTACTTGCAAATATAGCAATAACTTATTCCATAGTGCTGTACTGAGATTCTCAGTGTTTGTCCACTGGGATCTATTTACTAAGATTGGGGTTTGTGCCACAATTATTAAGATAATCAGGCCTCTTAATAATTCTGGCACAACTAGGGTAGTCCCATGCATCACAATTGAAATCTATATTGAGTCAGGCACTGACAAATATTTTAGCTACAACCAGTGCCAGTTTTCTGAAGCAAGCTAGTATAAATCTGATGTGCCGATGCATTTGTGTCCGGGTCCAAACAAACTCAAAGCCTTTGACCCCTATTAAAAGAAATCTTTCATCAAAATCAAGCATGCTGAACTGTGGCTGTGGGAGTCTTCTGCAAGATAATTCAGCAGAATGGATGGGTCCAGAGATGGCTTCTTTAGGATGTTGTGTGACTCTTGCATGTTTAAAGGAAGATGGAACAATACCAGTGGATAGTGAAAGGTTAAAGACATGAGTTGGAGCTGGGCACAGTGAGCACAGTGGTGAGGTTTGGGATAAGATGCGATGGCATTGGGTCAAGCACACTACACAAGTAGTGAGATGTGCACTTGACAGCATGTAGGAATCTTTCTCATTAGTGAGGGAAGAGAAGTTGGTGAAGTGGGAGGGGCTCTGGATATTCTGGGTAGGAAAAAAAGGAGTGAAGGTTGAACCTTTACCTGATGCTGTGTATTTTGTTTTTCAAGTGTGAGACGAAGTCAGAGATGAGAGAGGTTGATGGAGATGCTGGAGGGTGCAGAAGGGAGTTCAAAATAGACAATATTTGTCTTTGAGATAGGGAAGATATAAGAATTAAGAACTAATCCTGTTTAGCAGACATAAGTGCAGATTTGTAGCAAAGACCACCTGTTTGTATGACAGAAGGTCTTCCATAGAGATGGATTTGTTCCAACACCTTTCATAACTTGCCAGTTATGTTCTTTAGTTGTAGTGAGAGTCAGGGAAGCTACAGAGTCCATGGCTGAGGTAGTGTTATGGAATGTGGCAGCAGTTTCTACCTCCTTGCATAAGGATATTGAAGAGAGACGTAGGAAAGTCTCTGTCAAGATGTTTGAGATTCCTGTGCGGGTGTATAGGCTTGTGAACTGCATGAGTGGTTGGGACCAGAGTGGTGGAGACGATGAGTAAGTTGTGGTTGTATAGGAGGAGAGTAGTATTAGAAAGGTTGGATAGGAAACAAAAGCTAGGGAAAATTAGGTCTAGCATATGGCCCTCTGCGAGTGTGAAGGACCACTGTGTGAAGGACTTTGGCTGTGAAGGACCACTGTGAGAAGCCAAAGGAGGAGGTTTAGAGAGGAGAAAGAGCTATATTGATGGGGTCACCCATGATGATGGAGTGATCGATAAAAACAGTGGGGGTCAGTAGATGACACGTAGGTCACAAGGAGCATAGATGCGGATGAATTTCGAAAGGTGGAACAGTGAGAGAGTGTGAAGGACCATTTATTTGACAGAAGAAAACCACCAGGTTAATTGTTAGGCTGGGGAGTGTGAGTAATGTGGAGACCACTATAATAGAGAGCAGCAGGGGAGGCAGTGTCAGATGGAGTTAGCCACGTTTTCATTAGAAACCATTTTTTAAAGATGAAAAGGTTATATATCAGGGAGTTTGTTACATAGGGAATGTGCGTTTTATAGGATGCCAGCGAGAAAAGGAGGAAGAGGTGGTAAGGGGGTCAGATAGATAGTTTGTAGATTATAATAATTATGAGATTTAGAGTATTTAGGTAGGCTAAGGAGGCTAAATATAAACAGCAGTAGTATTCCTTTTTTGAGTGTGTCACTTTGGCATTGGTTTGCTTTAGATGTTTACGTTGCCCATTCTTTCCATTAGTTTACAGAAATAAATGAAACTGAAGAATAAACGATTAAACTGTGCAATAATCTGGACAAACATAAAAAAGGTTTCGCCCCTCAGCCTGTGTGTAACCGACACAGTTCCTTATCTCCGGCCAGCGTACATCCCAGGATGGAACACCCATTCCAGTCCTCTGAGGAAAATATCTTTTATGGCCAGAATAAAACCGTCCCAGACACATTGTAAAGACTAATAGGACAGAATGAGTGATAAGGCCATAAACTGTTTCTGTCCTTCTGTCCATAAACAGTTTCATTTACAACATCTGTATCTACTTCATCCATATCTCGTATTTCCCTGCTGTAGAAGACCAGCAGCCCTTTTGTTGTAAGACAATATTATCCTGGTTGAAATAGTTCCAACTTCTCATGAAACCAATCATTTGTGCAGTGATCTGAAGCTCAGCAGACAATTGCTGAAGATGTCTCCCAGTCCAGCTCCATTAAGCTGCCCAGTGGTTTGTCACTTATGTCTCTAGGAATCGTTACCGGAATAGGTGGAACGCATGGAACTATTGGACTACTAATCAGGCTCATTTTGCTGTTCACAATTAGTGATGAACTGTAAATGAACATTATATTGATTTGGTTGATGGCTTAGGAGAAATACAAGGCAAAGTTATACTTACTTTTCAACTCTAGGTATTAAACTGGAATAGAATTTGCTGGATATATTCTTGAGTGTTTAAAGGACATCTACCCCCAGGATGAAGGATTGTAAACCAAGCACACTCACATACTGGTGTGTGGCTCTCTGGCAGGATTCTTTAAGCTTCTTATGCCCTTGTTTTTAAGAAAAAAAGGCTTTAAAAATTATGCACATGGGTCTCCACGCTCAATTAACATCTATGGAAACCAGATCCCATCAGGCTCACTTGCATATTTTTAAAAAATATTTTGTGAAAACCAGGGCATAAGAAGCCAAAAGAAGATCAAATCCTTCCAAAGGGGGCACACACCAGTGTGTCAGTATGCTTGGTTTACAATCCTTCATCCTAGTATAGCCTGCTATACAATGTACAGGATGTGGCACTCCTTCACATGCTAGTCTTTATCTTATGCTGATCACCAGTTGGGCACGGAGCTTAGCTGCAGAATCAAGTACAACCTGTTGGTAGAGAATTGTTTATCTTGGTGTTCTGGTTTTAGAGCCTGGAATTCCCCCTCTCTGTCTGAGATATTTAATTGCATTTATTTGGGGAGTCTATGAGAGATATGGGTTTATCATCACCAATCCCTGGTTTTATACTATTTTTCTGTTTATGTGTTTTAAGTTCTTTGAAGGTATATTTATAAAATATATTAGTATACATCCAGCCTGCCCTCTATAGTATACAACCAGCCCCGAGTAGTATACAGTGGGCCTGCCCCCATGTAGTATACAGTGGGCCCCCATGTAGTATAAATCCAGCTTGCCCCCAATAGTATACAGCCAGCCTGCCCCCAGTAGTATACAGCCAGCCCCCAGTAGTATGCAGCGGGCCTGCTCCCATGTTGTATACAGCCAGCCCCTAGTAGTATACAGCCAGCCTGCCCCCAGTAGTATACAGCCAGCCTGCCCCCAATAGTATACATCCAGCCTGCCCCCATATAGTATACAGCCAGCCTGCCCCCAGTAGTATACAGCCAGCCTGCCCCCATGTAGTATACAGCCAGCCTGCCCCCAGTAGTATACAGCCAGCCAGCCTGCCCCCAGTAGTATAAAGCCAGCATGCCCCCTGTAGTATACAACTAGCCTGCCCCCTGTAGTATACAGCCAGCCCCCAGTCGTATACAGCCAGCCGGCCCCATGTAGTATACAGCCAGCCTGCTCCCTGTAGTATACAGCCAGCCTGCTTCTCTAGTATACAGCCAGCCTGCACCCAGTAGTATACAGCCAGCACCCAGTCGTATACAGCCAGCCTGCCCCCATGTAGTATACAGCCAGCCTGCCCCCTGTAGTATACAGCCAGCCTGATTCTGTAGTAAACAGCCAGCCTTCACCCGGTAGTATATAGCCAGCCTGCCCCCTATAGTATACAGCCCACCCAGCCCCCAGTAGTATACAGCCAGCCCACCCAGAACTTAAAAAAAAAAAAAAAACTTATATACTCACCCTCTGGCGGCCCCAATGCTCAGCTCAGGTTTCCTGATGTCGGTGCAGCTCCTCTTCTGTCTTCCCTGTGGCTCCTCTTCTTTCTTTGATTTTCAGTTACAGCCGGCAGGGCGCCGCCCTGTTATATCCCAGCCGGCACATACTATGATGCGGGCACTGCTGACGTCATAGTATGCGCCGGCCGGCAGATAACATGGTCGCGTCTATGCCGGCTGTTACAGAAGAACGAAGAAAGAAGAGGGCCCGTGGGGAAGACAAAAGAGGAGCCGCGCTGACAATGGGGAGCCACCGGAGGGTGAATATATAAGTTTATTTTTTTATTGACTCGTGTATAAGCCGAGGTGAGGTTTTTCAGCACATTTTTTGTGCTGAAAAACTCTGCTTATACACGAGTATATACGGTAAGCTGTTGAAACTACCGTACATTTTAGACATTTATTATCAACCTATTATGTACTACCAACTGTTACAGTTAGCTTTTTAAAATCTCATCTATAGCTTATGCATTTATGTTAGTTTGAATTCTGTGTCCACAAATGTGGGATGCAGACTGTCTCATCTGTGCCTTTGCACCATCTGGGTTTCTTAATCATGACCTTATTCATACAATCATGACCTGAGGTCAGTCTTTGAGGTGCTATAGGTGTAAGGATGGATGAGGCCAGTGTTGGGCTACAGCGGTTACCTGGCTTCAAGTGAGATTATGGTTTTCCATTTATTAATCTCACTACTGCCAAATTCAATTACAGTAATTGGTGAAGTTGTTTTCTCTACTACATTCATCTTTTTGGATTTGTCATCAGTTTTTATAGATTATAGATGTCACACATCCTTCACACAGCAAAAATGTGTAAAGGTTAGAGCCCTGCATTACACATCATGCCTACCTGTAATATAGGATTTCATTTCAACACTCTACGGTTTGACTTTCATAAATGGTTACAGTTCATAGCTCAGTGTATTACTGGTGAAATGAATAAAGCAGCTGCATGGAGGATATTCTTTATTTGCATGCATAATTTAGTACACTTCATACATTTTTAACAATTTATGAGATCACAAGGAAACACTGGGATTAAGATCAGAAACAAACTCTGTGAAACATGTCATACCTGCAGCTTGTCTCCACTCTGATATTAGCCGTGATGACCTATGCAATAATTACATTATCATCTTGTACTATGGGACACATTACAGGCCAGTCTCATCAATCTACTACATTGCTCACTATGAAAAATGTTCTAAAATATGACAAAATGCTTAGTTCAGAGGAAACAATATTGGAATGTGACATCTAATGACTTTTATTATAAAAAGAAATCGAAAATAAAAAGATGAGAAAATGCTAAATAACATGTGACTGAATGTTTTAACTGTAGATGATGATCTTGTTACCTATAGGCAATAGGGCGCCCATTTATTTCTATAGTAGTAGCGTATGCAAACAAGCTTTTATACAGGTAGCTCTCTATAGGTCAACACAATTGTGCCGCATTGCAGCATGGCTTGGGATTTAAGCCAAACAGTGGTGTAACTCAGCAGGGCTCCCCTTCCCTCTTAAAAATATACGTATTTACTCACACATTCAAGTTACAATCACACATTGATACACTCATGCGCACACATATAGAGCATATACATACACATAAAGTGCAAAACATGCAGCATATATACACACAAAGTATTTACACACAGCATACACAGTATACACATACAGCATATATGCATCAAATACATGTTATAAACCTATTTTGCAGTACAATGTTCAGTAATGTAATGGTGCACATCCTCTCTTTTTAAAGTGTCAGGTTTGATGATGGGGCCTCCTGACATTGTGGGCCCCATGGCAGCTGCTATGGCTTCTGCCACTGTAGTTACGTCCCTGGTGCCAAACCGTTAGACCCTTCAAAGGAAGAGACAACCTTCTTCAGAAAGGTGTTTTGCGGTTCTTGTCCATTGTTAATATAATGCATGTTACTGAATTACCAAAGTACCTCTGCTCCATTGTTGTAGATCAAGTGAGGTAATGTGTCCTTTATTGCAGACTACCTTTGCAGATCAATTAGTGATAGCTTATACAGATATGTTCACCTTTGCCCTATGTTAAATTTTTTTTAACACATGACGACAATTTAGAAAAGATGGGTTGTAGGCCACAATATGCAGACTGTCACAGGGCAACCAGGGCAAATATCTGGACATGAGACTGATACATCTGAATCCGATCGGCAGATTGCACAATGCATTTTGAGCTTATTTTCCCAGATGTTTATTATCTGGTCACATACTTACTGAGGAGAAAGCTGGCCCTACAGACAATACACTGAAAATGAGTTATCAACTACCATCAGTTACAAATGATCTGTGACTTTTCATCTTGTTGACCATTTTATTTCCTACTAAATCTCCAGAAAACAGTAATTCTGCACATTCTCTAGATTTTCTGTAGCCTCATATTTTGGCAGTGATTTTGTGATGTAAAATGTGTTGCTTACTCAGTTGTAGACTGTTTATTGGATGCTCTATCACTTTTAATATCCTTCTGACTTTATTGTTCAGAATGATATAATTTCCTATCAGCATGTCTTTAACGGAAAGCAAATTAAATCCTGTCAAGCATGTTTAAGATGTAACATTGCCTATTTTTATCTCTAGGACTTGTGCAAGCAGCGAAACTGAAAGCGAGGCAGGAGATTATATGGACCAGCAATACGATGATCTTAACAATAAAATGAATTCCGTTACAGACCCAACAGGGTTCTTAAGGATGGTTAACAGAAACAACACCTTTAACAGGTAAGGGGTGCTGCCAGGGGGTAACAGTAGTAGATGTAGTATGGATGCAAGGGTTGCCGTAAAATGGTGTGTGCTGTAATTCAGTTGCAGGACTCTGTCAGCTTTGTCCGCTCTATCCCCCTGATACGACTTTCAGTTCAAGTCAATTAGTGGAGACATTTTGCAGCTACAGAGGAGCTGCACTCTATAAAATGCAAATGTTATTATTATGAAATTGTTCTTTATCGCAACTATTATGAGAGTTCTGCATAACTCACCATGGAACTTAATTGGCTTCTTTGAGCAGATCTAATTATCCATAGAGTAGCAATCTGTTCTGCTCTGTCATATTTTACATTACAACAGGCAAGGACCATCCCTTCTCAGTGACTGGCGAATCTCTACGATTTGTGTCTGGTGTAAAAAAGAAACTATACTGGAATAAACTTCAGATCAATACATATAGATTATCATCACTTCATAAATTATTACTGTAAATAGCACCTATATTGTCCGAGTGCTTCTTAAAATGGATCTCCTCCATTTATTTTTTTAATTGAGAAAAATAATGTTGCTCCAGGACATGCTGGTTATAGTTCTGCCTTATCTAGAAGTTATGACTCAAGTTAAGCCTACTGGGGGAGATTTATTATTACTGGCTTAAATTCAGACAACATAACATCAGAAAAGGCAGGCAGAAGATATACTAAATTTATAACAATGGCACATTTTGTGTTGTGTGCCTTGCTGTACATGTTAGACATTTTTTACTTACTGATGGCCCGCTTTTGGTTGGACAACTTTATACCAGTGTTTGCCGCTTTGTCGATTTTCCGACACTATGAACCACACCCTTCTTTTTAGACAATATTCAAAGCAGTCTAGTGATTAAATATGTGAGCATACAAATGTAGCAAAGCAGAATGAGAATTTGTCACCTTCAGAGGTGAGCCCTTACCCTTTTCCTAACACATATCCAGCTAGTTCATGAACTTTACGGTATTGGCGTTGTCTTTGAGGATTTGCAGATGAACTATTTGTCATTCGGAAATTATAGGCTAACATGGTGGCTTGCAAATTCTATTGCTGATTATGGGTAAGGAATAATTGAATACATTTTCCAGGATGGGAAATGAAATACAATGGGGGTCATTTACTAAGGGTCCGATTCGCGTTTTCCCGACGTGTTACCCGAATATTTCCGGTTTGCGCCAATTTTCCTTGTATTGCCCCGGGATTTTGGCGCACGTGACGGAAATGGGGGGGGGCGTAGCTGAACGAAAACACGACGGATTCGGAAAAACCGCTGCATTTTTAAAAAAAAAATGCCTTCACTCAGCCCGGCTCGGTGTGCTCCAGTGCGTTCTGATGCTCTTCAGCGCAGCAGCGACATCTGGTGGACGGCGGAGGAACTACCTTAGTGAATCGCCGGAAGACCCGAATCCACCGCAGAGAACACGCAGCTGGATCGCGAATGGGCCGGGTAAGTATATCTGCCCCAATGCCTCCTTTCGTGACATAACATGGGGTAATAACCAAATCATTAAAGGGGTTTTTCACATTAAGCACATTCCAACAAATAATTGACATTGTTCGTGTAATGAAAAGTTATAACATTTTCCAATACACCTTCTGTATCAATTTTTCATGGTTTTCTTGCAGCAGAAAGCGTCATCATTTACTTCCTTTAGATAAACATGATCATGTGGTGTCACACAGGTGTACAGCCGGGTATATCACACAGTGTAATCAAAGCTGTGTGATGCTAACGAGCCGTACACCTGACCAACACAAGACAATGGACGGGTATTTATATACAGGAAGTAAACGTGGAAGCTTTTTTATAGAAATACAGCAAGCAGAGATCTAGAAAACCATGAAGAATTGATATAGAAAGTATATTGGAAAATTGTATAGCTTTTATTTACACAAACAATATAAATGATTTGATCTAATGTGCTTAAAGTGGACAACCCCTTTAAGTCTTTTAGAAAAGAAAAAGACACCCAACAGTAAACGGCACTGTTTCAATGTCACTGCATCTTGTCAATACAATGTAAGGAACAGGTTTGGCTGGACGAGAGACTATAGACATGGGTCAGGAAGGCTAGCACTGGAGGCACGGTTTTCCCTTTCCTATCCTGTAAAACTGTTTCAGAATCCTTTAAGACACCTTAACCTATAAAGGTGGCTGCAAAGGCAATTTCTATATAGGGTTTAATTCCCTTCCTGACATGTGGTTGAATATTTAACATCTAAAAAAATAAGGCAAAACTTGTAATACACAGACCGTCTGCCGATTTATAAATGTTTAATAACTTCTTATTACTTATTTTATCATCTTTTTATGTTGCATATGGATACATTTTAGCATACTCTTAGGCTCCTAGTGTCCAATGAGCATGCAAAATATCAGACAAAATCTGGTTACAAATCTCAAAGAGTCAGATAAACAGGTCAGAAAAAGACATCAGACTCATCCCCTCCATCTACTCATTGTCCCATGGCAAGCTGAAACCTTTACCTGCAATGGAAAAAAAGATCATCAAGCCCCCTTAATTTCCACCTAATTAAAGGGTCGTAACTTGAAGAAAAATCTGTAAGAGGGCCCCAACCTGCCATTTGTAAAACATAATATTAGTGATTATTTATGTGGCATAGAGTTTTTAGTGCACCCCAGAACTAGTTGGGACTGTAACCACGGTATACTTATAGCTATGCCCAATTTTTCATCAAACTCTTGTTTGCTATCAGCTAAAGATGGTGTGCTCAGTGCTATGCCTATTTTAAGATAATGCAGAAAATGCTGGAGAGTGATAAACAGTGAGGACAATTATATTTTTACAATTACTTATTTACTGGCAAAGATATAAAATGTCCATAAATGTATTTATGTGTAATAGTGAAATGTGAGTGGAAACTATTGAACAAACTTTCTAAAATGTTTTTAACAATTCATACATAAGCCTTTCTTGATGATGATGATGGCTTCAAGATTCCTTCTGTATGAAGAACTAGTCATATGCATTGCTCGGGTATAAATTTGTTCCTTTCTTCCACCCAACCATTCTTCACATCTTGAAAGTTCCATGGGCTTCTTCCATGAACTCTGACCTTTTGGTCAGGTTAGGTGATTGGCCGAACCATTCTAGAAGTTTGCCAGTGCCCTATTGTATTGTTTTGCAACAATAAGGTTGGTAAGGTCTTGGCCACCATGAGATGTTTCTTGTGTGGCACTTGTGGCAATTTTCCACTGCGTGGCAGGCTTGCTTTCTAATTACTCATAGATTACAGCTGGTGTTATGACTTTCCATGGCATTGTGCTCCTCTGTTCCTTCATATGTTCTATGCTTTTCCCCTTTTTGTTTCTTATTATTACTAACAACTAAAGGTATGGACATCTATTGTTTGATTTATTTACTAGTGTGGGCTGGATGAGTTGTTACTGACATCTGTTGAGAATATCAGGCCAATTAGAACTATGTTAAATTTAAAAATTGTTGTGTTCAATGCCTGTTTCACCCACTATATGTATATATATCTGGTGTACATATGTCATTCTTTGTCATTGTCTGTGTGTACAATGTAGAAGGCTGATTCTCGACAGTGTGTTAATAAGGAAATGCTTTTCTTACCTTGAAGATATCCGCTAATAAAAATGACATCTTTAGAATATCAATTAACGCTGCCATTTCTGAAGCTGCCTGCCTAATGATAATGGCTCTTTCACTAATGAATTACTACAAGGTGTTTTTTAATGTGTTTTTTTTTCTCTCAATGCAAATTTTAATTGAAGGGAATTTATAATGATTGCATCAGACTAATAACTACGAGCAGAGCTAGCAGACAATGACTCCCGGCGCCTTATCTTAGGATCAGTTTAATAGGTCTTATAAGTTATCATCCAAATATGTACAATTTTTACTCAAAAAGGAACCCTCTACCTGCAGAATTTAAGTTCTTTGCAACCAGTCTGCTAAATGCTTATCATGCATTTTATTAGATAGTTGTGCTTGCTCTACTTCCAACAAGAGGATGTGAGCTTAGAAGTGATTCAGGCATTCCCACTTTCTGGAGATGTGGGAGATCTCTGGTCTATTAACTTTTATGAGTATAACCTGTTAAAGAAGGCATTTTAATAGGTGGGATCTGAAAACCTGTACAGAATCCTCAATCAGCTAAACTAGCAGGTACTTTTCCGTAAATGTAGGAGTGCTGTGGTTGTTTCAAAGAAAAATGTGGATGCTAAGTTGTTTTATTTAATATATAAGGCCCCATGCTATCTGCCCCATGCTCAGTTTAGTAATGATCAGGATACCACTTAAAGGTTTATGTTCTGGGCATGGAATGTGACTAGCAGTAGTATCATTGTCATGTTCAGCTTGGAGTTATGTATACTACACATACAATATATCTAGGTGTTGCAGCCACGCTTACTTTGGCAGCCATAGCTCTCATTTTGTTAATATGCCTGGCATGGATGTGTGCTAGGTAAGTATTTGGTGTGACGTAGCTCTCTGACAAGCGATGAGGAGCTTAGTTGGGGGGTTAGTAAGAGATTTGCTTCTGTGGGCCGGTGCAGTGTTGCTTAGCAGAGAAAACATCCTCCCTCCCACAACATTTTAGAAATACACAAGCAAGTGTCTTGCTTTGTATGATTATTATATTTAATGAAAATGTTTTCATTGTATTATAAGCAGAATTATTTGGTCTTATTTGTTTTATTGTTTACTATAACCGCATGTTTACACAGGCATAAATTTATTCAGTCCTATAATAGTCTTGTCCAACTATATTTGCAAGTCATCCAAGTACATTCTGTACAGTAAATTGGATGGAGCCTGTAAGTTCACTTTAACCCAGCTGCACCTCGCTGCAGTGAGGATTGAGAACTGTCTCGGCAGACCATTGTTTTAGCTTGTCTACGTTGCCAAGCGGATATGGGAGCAGGCATTTTACTTGCAATTCTTGGGCTAAATCAGAATCTGTGTTTATTCAATTACACTATCTGGACGTCATCTGGCAAACATCTGCTGTTTATGTCCATGCAGACTAGATTTTCCTGATGAATCTTACAACTAGATTAGCTGGAGGAAAGCCAGGTGTCGCGGGATGCTCCTATCTCCAGCAGTTTCATCATTATGGGAACATCTTCATGAAGATATTTCACACATAATTATTTAATCACTTAATTTGCGGAGAAATGAAAAGTGCTGTTATCACTTGTTTCCTTATGAAAACCTTCACTTAGCACACACTGTGCAATCACCCATTAATATCCCGCTTCCTTCAGAAAAAGCAGATTTATCATAAAGTGGCCACACATGCTACGAAGTCACGGATTGTATCAAATGTAAAAAGAATTCATATCTAATGTAATGATTTTTTTTTGCATAAAAGAAACAAATAATTGTTTTTATAAGGAAAATATTAGCTGCAGATATATAATAAAATAAAGGACAGTAATAACACTAATATTTTTCCATACATTGATATAAATCAATGTGAGAGCAGCATAGCAATCCATGGAAATCCAAAGAAAAAAGAATGCCAAGCTTCTGTAATCCAGACCCAAAGGTCCAGTTCAAAGGCACAGATTTCTACCACATGCTATAACCTGTCATCTGGATAAACTGTGCTCACTTTCCTTTTGAAAAGTGGACTAGGTAAAAATAAGAAAAAAAATAAAACATGCAACTTCAGTGAATCAGAAAACTGCGGCAAAGCTATTTCTGAACTTGATAAAGCTCTATTTTCTTGTAATGGTTTGTTTAAAGGAAATCTACCATTTGTTTTCATGCATTATGAACCAATCATAGCTTGAGAATTCTGTTGTTACACTGATGCAGAAACATATCTTGTTTCATCCTTGATCTGAGTGTTTTTCTGAGAAAACAAATATAATATTCAGGACATTGATATTCAACACATTACATGGAGCTTCCTGGACTGTGGGTGCAGCGATTGATTACCGTATATACTCGAGTATAAGCCGACCCGAGTATAAGCCGAGACCCCTAATTTTACCACCAAAAAAATGGGAAAACCTATTGACTCGAGTATAAGCCGAGAATGTAGTATACAGCCAGCTAGCCCCCTGTAGTATACAACCAACCAGCCAGCCCCCGTAGTATACAGCCTGTCCCAAGTAGTATACAATCAGCCTGCCCCCATGAAGTATACAGCCTGCCCCCAAGTATTATACAGCCTGCCCCAAGAAGCATACAGCCTGCCCCAAGAAGCATACAGCCTGCCCCAAGAAGTATAGAGCCTGCCCTCATGTATTATACAGCCTGCCCCCATGTATTATACAGCCTGCCCCAAAAAGTATACAGCCTGCCCCAAAAAGTATACAGCCTGTCCCAAAAAGTACACAGCCTGCCCCAAAAAGTATACAGCCTGCCCTCAGTATGCCTAATAATAAAAAAATAAACTTAATACTCACCCTCCGACGATACTCACCTTTGATGCTTAGTGGCGGCTCCCGGTCCTCGGCGGTGGCGGCTCCCGGTCCTCTGCTGCAGCTTCTCTCTTCTATCTTCACTTGCCGGCAGTCGCGTCCATGCGACCTGCCGACGGGCGCACAGTGCGATGCTACATCATATTGTGCGCCCGTTGGCAGATCGCATAGACGCGACTGCCGGCAAGTGAAGATAGAAGAGAGAAGCCGCCGCAGAGGATCGGGAGCCGCCGCCGAGGACCGGGAGCCGCCGCCGAGGACCGGGAGCCCGCGCCGAGGTTCCGAGAGCCGGAGGGTGAGTATTAATTTTTTTTTTTATTATTGACTCGTGTATAAGCCGAGATGAGGTTTTTCAGCACAATTTTTGTGCTGAAAAACTCGGCTTATACACGAGTATATACGGTACTTCTGCCTTTTGGGGACAGCACAGTGATTACATCATTCTCTGGAGCAGTGCATAATTATGGTAAGAGGAGAAGCACCGAGCCAGCCACTGGAGCGATAGAGCCTCATTATCATAATTTTATAAGTGTTTTTTCAGCAAAACCACTCTATTCAGGGATTAAACAAGATATGTTTCGGGATCAGTGTAGCTTCAGCATTCTCAAGGTATGTTTGGTTCACAATGCATGAAAACAAAAAGGTAGATTTCTTTTAAGGGCTTATTTACACAAATGTACTTAGCTTGTAGCCATATTTCACAGATTGTTCCAGGGATTGGAGTCTATATGTGATGTTTTTTTTCTGGTGTAAATTAAGCGAAAAGGGGATGCAGAGTCAGACTAGACTTTCTTAAACTACACCATAATTATCATTTAGCATCAGACACTTTGATCTATCTGGTATATTAAAAAAAATGTCTATCTAACTTTGCAAGTGTGAACTTAATTTGGCGAACTTAAATAATTTTTTAGCAGCATTAAAAAGCAAATGGTAAATGCAATATTTTGACCTTAGTGCATTGTCTGTAGTGTATTTCATAACTCCCTGTTAACATTGAGCTGTCGCCTTCTTGGAATGATTCAATATGGAATAACCACAAAAGCACCAAGCAAAGACAGCAAAATAATAGAATAGTATTTTACAGTGCTCTATAATGCTCTGCCTTATAATTTTCATAGCAACTTTGTCTCATCAATTTTAAAGAACTAGATACATTCTTTAACTTAAGTTATAACAAAACGTATGTAACACAGATGCAGTTGTTAGGTTGTCTGCAAGGAGCATTAGATTCAGAACATTAAGTGGCCCTTTAAAGTGAGTCTACCACCTGCACCAAGCATTATAATCTGTTTGAAGCATGTTGTACCTTTATTATTTTTGTCCATTATGCTATATTCCCACATTAACTTGTATGCTGATGAGGAAGTTGCTGTACCCATGATGTGTCATTAGAACCTGTATCACTGCCTAAATAACCTCCCTCTTCTCCTAGTGTTGCTCCATGCCTCTCACAAGAACAATCTCCTGCTTATCTAAAGGAGAGGGTAGGTAGTAAAAAAAAGTGCTCTGTGTGCCAAGTACATGCCCTGGGTGCACCATATGCTTTATTAGCATATGGATTATCCCTTTCCTTAACTCACAGGGTGGAACCCCCTTGGCCAAAGAGTTATAAGATCTGTCCTTTATTTTAGGAACCTTAACTAAGGATCCCTGGACCTAGAATCTAACAGTATGTGTCTAGGTGTCATGAATCCAGAGATATTTACTGTATATATACTCAAGTATAAGCTGACCCGAGTATTAGCCAAGGCACCATAAGCCTAGGGTGGGAAATTCACTGGTCACATCCTCTGTAGTATATAGCCTGCAAGCACATGCCCCCCAATATATGTAGCCAGCACCTGCCCCTAGTATAGAGCCAGCGCCTGTCCCCTAGTATATAGCCAGCAGCCCATGTCCCCTAGTATATAGCCAGCCTACTGCCCCTAGTATATAGCCAACCCCCTAGTATATAGCCAATGCCTGCCCCCTTGTATATAGCTAGTGCCTTCCGCCTTGTATATAGCTTGTGCCTACCCCCTTGTATTTAGCCAGCAGCCTCCTGCTCCCAGAATATAGCCAGCAGCCCTCTAGTATATAGCCAGTGTCTGCCCCCTTGTATATTGCCATCAGCCCCTCTGCTCCCAGTATATAGCCAACAGCAGCTGTGAGAATATCCCCTGTAAACCCCACTC
Source organism: Engystomops pustulosus (assembly GCF_040894005.1). Classification (NCBI taxonomy): domain Eukaryota; kingdom Metazoa; phylum Chordata; class Amphibia; order Anura; family Leptodactylidae; genus Engystomops; species Engystomops pustulosus. Next base: position 85,636,955 of record NC_092411.1, read on the forward strand.
CTTCTCTTTCAATCTGCCTGCTGGGAGAGGGGATGCTTCAGAGGGCTACAACTTTAGAATCCTGGCACCTAGAATCTTTTATTAATTGTTAAAGTTAGAAGTGATTTATAAATTTAAAAAATGCTCCTGAAATTATCACTTTAAACTTATACACTTCAGTATGTAAATGTGCTGAAAAACCCTAACTTAGCTTATGCTCGAGTCTATGAAGAAAACCCTCTGTACTCACCTTTCTGGCACCCTTGCTGACATCACAGTGTGTGCCGACAAAATTGCATGAAGTTGCCTATGTCTGTAAACTCCTTATTGCAATTTTGAAAATCTGGGTTTAGTATTATTCTTTATGCTGTCATTTCTGTTTTATTTGTACAATGTCAAAATTGTAAAGATTGCTCTGGACAAGAATGCAACAAAATTTCTAGAAGGCCTGTTAGGGAAAGAGTTAAAATGAGAATTTCTCATTAGAGGCATAATCGACACAAATAATAACGTTTTTTAAAACCATAGTGCACTTTTCTACAAGATGCTAAGAACATAGAAAAATGGGGTGGCACTTGAAATCAATTATAAGAAACGTGCCCTATTGAACTGAACCATGAGACCTAAATGTATACCTCCGGATAATATAGTCACAATGATTGAATCTTACAGAGCAGACATTTCTTGTTTGGATCCAATCATTGTGACCATATTATCCGGAGGTGTATATTTAGGTCTCAAGGCTCAATAGGATATATCCTGGCCTGGTATAAGTCTAATTGATATTGTCATTATTTTTACATAGCTGTGTTCATGTTTTACTATTTGTAGAAAGTGTTCATGTTATACAGTGGTCATCCATGACATATTGAATATAGATATACGATGTACGAGAGCGATATATATGTAATATAGACTTTTATTATATTTATATAGCGTTTTTAATGTATATTGTATATGGTAGTGCAACATTTGGTTAATGGTTATTCAGAACCCAAAATAGGTTTTTAGTGCGATATACTATTTTTTACATTTATTTGACAAAATAAAATCGGATATCCATTTTGGAGACAAAGTTTCAGTGACTGATTATTGGACAATTTCTATATTATTTTCTGAAGATGCTATTAACTTATAATAGTTCTTGGGGAGGTGGTAGGCTCCCTTTTAAAAGCCCCAAACAAAGTGGTACATACCTGCAGACGCAACTCATAAAAACAAAGTAAAAGTATTATTCACATACTACAGTGCTGACCTATACGTGATATGTTGTGTTTGCATAGAATTTTCTTGTCCACGGGCTATGAAAAGTGAAAGCAGAGAACAGAGATAGAGGTTTTATAAATATACTGTTCGCCGATGTTCACGGATATAAATCTGAGCTACCTATCAAAAATGAAGAAATTTATGCCTTTGAAAATAGTGAGAAAGTAGAAGCAGAGCCTGCGGTTGATATAAATCTTGCTTCTCTGGATACCACACTGCATTTTAAAGCATTTACTGAGCCATGCACTTAAAAATCAGGTAACAAGGATAGAAAAATGATGATGAAATGACTCTGTCCTCTGCAAATCCACGCGTCTTGTGCTTTTAAGACAGAAAGAGTCGTTTTTAACAATCACAAGCATTCATCTGTGCATGCTGGGAAGATTTATACTCCAGAAACAATGTGATTTCTATAAAAAGCCAGCAGCACCTGACAGAAGAAATAATGCCATTTATTCGGGAATATAAAAAGTTATATGAGTCATCACTGCATGAAATGCAGGAGGTTAACTTAATTGTCCAGTATACATTACAGTACTGTATACAAGCTATCTATACGCTCATGTGCCTTCTAATGGGTTTTCTCATGTCCAACACTGAGCCTATCAATATCACAAGGATTACATGGTAAATGAACTTATGAGCAGGCAAAGCCTGAATGCCAGCAGCCACTTTTCTAGGGGTTCTAAGAGGTTTAGGAGACATAATTGACTTATAAAGGAAATGTATCACTTTATTAATATTATTATTATTATGTTACTTATTATTATGTATCAAGGTGAAACATGTTCCTTTTTCTATTGAGATTTTATTTTCTAATTTCAGATCTTTAAATATCCTGCATATTTTCATGGGGCAGCCATCCTGCCTTGTTAGCATATTAAGGTGCAGCCACATGGCATGCTCTGCTTAAAGGGGTTGTCCGAGACCATAAAAAAACCCTTTGGTGGCCGGAATGGGGCGGGTTTAAAGAAATAAACATGTATTTATCTCCATGGTCCCTCCCAGCATTTAGAGCTGCTATCTCTCTGGTACGTGCCCAATGTAAAAAAACAGGGGCATGGAAGTCGCGCTGTGTTCAGCTTCTGGCCGGCCATGCACCTGTCCCTATTCCCAGCGATGTATAATGGGGGATGGGCGACCCTGTTTGTTTACATGGGGCACGGACCGGAGAGATGGCAGCGCTGGATGCCAGGAGGGACCGCAGAGGTAAGTACATGGCTTTTTTTTAACCCTCCCTATCCCGGCCACCCAAGGAGTTTTTTTTAAACTCTCGGACAACCCCTTTAACAGAGGTTGTGCAGGGAGGAGGAGTATACATGATGTGATTATTCACTATTGTGAATGGTGGATTGCACAATAAAAGAGTTTTTTACTGTATGATAAGAATTGGAGAAACACTTTGTCTTATGTATTAAATGGTAAAGTTGTTGCTGGATTAAGTTTGTTGAAAATTATGGACATAAGCCTTTCATCTTCTAAGCTATGTGTTTGACTCAACTTTTATCAAGAAACTTTAAAGCTCTACTATGTAGTTTTGAGTGTGAATAGACACAATACTGTTCATACATAAGACCTGCACAATAGTACCCATTAATTAATGCCCAAACAGGACTCTGCCAAAGTAATATCTAGAGCTGTCATAATATAATACTCAGAAAGATGTGGCAACACATTTACTATGCTAGTGTATCCACTTCAATCCTGATGCGTGTCTTGATGCCATTTCCAAGTGGTAAATTAAAGCTGACAATATGAGCAAACGAACATTTATCTAAACAGACCTGACATTTTGGTGGAGCGTAGTCCCTTGATAAAGTTGGACAATCTGCGCTCCACTGAGTTGTCGTCTCTATTTAGATAAACCTTTCTAAGTTCATATTTCCATGTTCTATTCCTGAGACTTTTCCTGTTTATATGTTCTATATATGTTTGTTCAGTGTACATACAGTCATACTGATGGAGCTGGACAGTCCTTGTATTGATTGGGAGCTTTTTCCTTGTGCAGAGGAGGAGTGTGGATTAAGAATAATGTTCTCTGCATGGCTTTTACTGTCAGCATTTTATGGTTCATTGGACTTTTTGGCTCTATCCCTGCTGACAAAGCTACAACCTACCTTGAACCTTTGGGTATTTCAAGGAAGACACAATTTATGGTGCTTTTGCCTTTGTTAGTGTTTATTGAGGCACAAGATTTGTATCTGACTTGTTCTGCTTGCTTTCTTTGAACTTTTCTTGTGATCGTTTGTGGCCATTTATACGGACATTAAAATGAAAGAGATTTAAAGGTATTAATTCTAAAGAGCCTAAGAGATACCCTGTACTTACTTTGTGCATTTCCCTTGATATTACAATTGTTACACTAAATAAAATCTTCTTAGGATTCTTGATATGTGCTGGTCACCAACACTACAAGTAGCCACATGGACATATTACATATACAATACAATGTAGCCCTCTAGGTGTGTGGTACAGCACAAAGATGGGCGCATAGACCAAATATATGTGGTTTACCTTGTTCCTTAGTCAAATAATCACATATATAGAAAGGAAAAAATCTAACCACATACCTTAAAATTTCATCCTAGGATGCTTTAAGTAAAATAATTGTATGACAGATTAAGTCTTAACATATTTTAAGATTTGGCAGGCGACCACTTCTCCGTTCCATGTGACCAAATGCTGACTACTGCTAAGGAAGAAGTGAATGCATAAAACAAAGGCATATTCAGCAGTAAAGGTCAGTGCACCTAGACCACACATATATTCTAATAACATTTAGTGAAAAACATAAATTAGTGAAATAGTCCATACACCCAGATGTCATCAGTCAACAGAGGATGACCTGTGATATATGTATCCCCCTTAGCATCCAGCCATGTGTGACTCTGGGCAGCCACGGACACTAGAGCATAGATTATCTTACTTTGGAGAATAGAAGGCTTGAAGTACACTTTGGTATGTTAAAGTCTAAATATTACTATAAAAGTGTATTTTTGTTCTGAAAATTTGGGATGCATAAATCAATGTAGTGCTCTCATTTTATAGCCACAATTTCTCCTTTTATAAGTCTGAAAAAAAAATCCATTTTTATAAAAACACCCGGCAGATACTTTCTAAATCCTTTTATCATGCATTAGCAATTTTGAAAATAATGAAAAATGATATCAATTTGGAGAATTCTGAAGAAGTTTTATGGTAAACTATAACAAAAGCATGAATATTGTCTAGCCGGGCTATGCTTTTTGTGATATTATTGAAGTACTTACCATGGGTATGAAGTACATACATGCTCTATGGCTGTAGTTTGGCCCTTAGAGGTTGTTCTGCTTTCCATAGACACTGCATTGACAATAGATAAGAAAAAAATGTCAGCCCTTGATCCTTTCAATCAGTGGGAAGAAAGGGCAGGCAATTTACTTTCTTGTTCTTGGCAGAAGATATGCGGTCACAGGAAGCATTCCCTTGAAGGAATCTATGCATCAAAAAAGGGAAAGTCCTCCAGCACTTGGAAATACGTTAAAACAGTTAATTTATTCCATCTTGTTAAAAACAACATTGAACCAAACTGCAGTATGAGATGTAGGCAGACCTACGTGTTTCCAGCCTTCTTATGTGGCTCTTACTCATGAGTAGGAGACTGTGATCTGTTTGATTTAGTAAGGCACATGTTATGGCATATGATCTACTATACTATGAATGACAAGATCACATGGTGTCTACCAGTGTAAATAGCAATTAACATACAATGCTTCCGTTGGTGGAGTACTTACATATGCTTCTCATAGGAAGATGCTTTAATGCATTCCTTACTTGGTGCTTCTTTCAAAAAATTGTTATTTTAGAACAGATTGTTCCTTTAATTAGTAACATTCCCCTCCTTGGTTTATTAGGTAAGACAATGCGTCCTTTTTATACACTTTCAAAGTCTGATTTTGCCGTAATAGTGTCGTAATGCCATAATGCACCAGAATATTGTCTAAGCAGTGGGTGGTCGCTGTGACATTTAGAAAGATGATTAGAGCAACTGGTGCAAAGATTATGCGCTGCGATGACCATGACAAGGGAAACAATTTATTGGGGTTTGTTGGTTTTCTTCAAGGGCAGATGCTGCCTTTAGGGAGGTTTTAGAGCTTATATGAAATTGTTGCTTTTCTTCCAAATATTATTATTCTAATATTCCTTATTCACTATTCTACGTAGATATGATGTTACAGAAACATTATAAAATGCTATGTTGTAGTGTAAATTGGAGGTACCCCCTTTACCATAAAATGGATCATTGGTTGCTCATTTGGCTTGGGGTTATATGAGGCAGAGTTCCAATACTCTTTTTGCCTCAGGTAATTCAGTTACCTTTTCAGGTACCTATAAAATGAAATATTAGACAGAGCAGCTGACTGATCTAGTGATATTTCTTCTTTAAAATGTGGTTATTATTTAGAATATAAAATATGTACAGCCATACTTGTAACAGTCATCATTTAGTGTTTAATTATTGGTTTATGACACGGCACATTGCTGCATGGCCACAAACAAAAAAGAAACTTCTTCTGGTATTACATTACATGCTGGGTCAAGAGTGGCTGGACTGCATCCTGACCAAAAACAGTGCAAACTACACTAGGTGCAGTTTGCCTGTGTACTGTGCAGACGGTGCCAGATTCATGAATTGTATTTTACGTTCTTCACAAATATGGCGCCCCCTGCACAGATTGCACCAACTTAGAGAGTGTGCGACAGCATTCAGAGCAGAATTTTGTGTTGTAGTCGCAGCACAAATGTGCCTCGGACACTTTATGAATACATGTGCAAGCAGTTTGTACTGAAAAGAATGTGCAAAGTCAGACAAAAAAACTGGTGAGAGGGCTTTAATAAATGTGGGGCCATGTTTTCTGTATAGTCAGTAAAGCGTTTAGGATATTATTTGCCGAGAATTTCTCAAACTTTCAAAACTTTCCTGAAAAGGTTACTATATTTAGTTTATTGTGCAATGCAGAAAAAGAATACTTCCAAGTATGATTAATGGGCACAGCCTGTTCAGGCTCATAATATGCACATTTCTCTCTCCAGAGAAAATGGGTGGTTATGGCCCTTACCCTTTTGTCTTGTTTGTATAGAGACTAAGTTCTGTAAATAACTCAATTGCAGGGTAGTATCCTATGTACTGATTAATGCATTTATGAGTCTGTTATATTGATGACTTCTTATTAAACAAAATAACATTGCATTACATTACATTGCATCATCAAGTGTATATCGTCATCTTCAAGTGTATATTTTGGGTCTTTAAGAAAAGGGCAATTTCTTTTCTTGAAAATCACATGGCCAAAAAAGAAGCTATTGTTTATGAAGTCAATAACACAACGCAGTCAGTCCCACCATCCTCAACAGGTTTATTCTATGGTCTTCTAATGTATGTAGGCATCAGTCTCTGAGTTCTGAAGGATGGCCACTTTTCAATAAATCTCTTCCATTAGACATGTCTTGGCATGTATATGTACGTATGTCTTTGCCTCCTTTGAGCGCTACAGTTTTTCCCTTTCTCACCATGCGGCTCTCTGAATATATACTCAGCTTCATCTCTCTTCATTGTCAACAACACAGACAGAAAGAGGGGAGGGGGAAGCAGGATGAGTCATAACTCTCCTGCTACAGCTCCTTCTACTCAGCAGGATAGAATCCCTGATAGTCTGCAGACAGCACTTAAGTAAGAAGCAGGACTGCTGAATCACTTCATAAACATTTGGTGATTATTCTTAAGGTATTCTAAAGGCACAAAGGCAATTTATATAAGAGAGTGGCCAACCCCTTTAATATTTCTATAGTCATTAATACATTATTGTAAAGATGTTTTTAAAAATGACATGAGCTTTTGTCTACGCATTATAATATAGCAGTAATAATGGCAATAACATGTACAGAGCAGAAAATGTGATCAATAGACAAGATGACAGAACATGTTAACTAGCCATTCCTGATTTAGTTGCTGTACTATTTTATGGGTGCTCCCTATTAGCACCACATACTTCCCAAGTATTACAGCATGTGTCAGAAAAGGAAAACTCAGCAGCTCAGCTGGATGTGAGGTAGAGAAGAGCACGCTTTATTGTAAGTGCTTCTTCATTACTTCCCTTTAATGCTGCTGCTTTTATAGTGGAGCAGTTTAACATACTGTAAACCTAATTAGGTTTTGGAACGGTCACTGCAACAACTTTAGAGGAAGCAATCATTATTTTTTTTTACAAATGGCATCATGGGTAAGAGTTAATTTGATGGTCTTTGCAACCTTTTATGTCTCTGGGTTCCTGTCTCTTCTTGCTGATCTACCAGATGGAAAAGGTATGCAAATAAACCCTTCCCCAGAAGGGATATTGTCTCTCTAATACCCCCTATCGGTAGCTATACACAGACTTTCCCTGTAGCTACCTTTTGCTTGCATGTAGTTGATTCAGAGCTGAAATATCTTGGTTTAGCTCACTGAAAGGTTGTGAATTGTCAAAGTGACACCCAAAAACTTAATGTATGTGCTAATGCTAGCCCATTCTAAAATCCCCAGTATCTTGTGCTGTTTCAGTATTAACAACTTAACATACTTCGTATGTTACTGGATATATTAAGACATACACATAATCCAAGGGGAAAACTTGTGGGGGTTTTCCATGTTTGCACATTTAATGAAGGATGGTGTATTAATGGTGTTGGTGTGAGGCCCTGATCTGTGACCCTTGACCAATAAAACTGCTTACAGATGGCTGCACATATTTTACGTCTGACGGACAGATAAAACATATTTACATACTGCTCTCTTGCCATTATCTTAACATGTGCTCTGAGTTAAGGCCAAAGAAACACCTACTTTATTGCACTTGTCATTTTCATAATGTTTAAAGTGGATGCATTCATTCATGTTGTGGGTTTATATATCAATTTACATAATCTCTCTATAGATTTGTGATATTTGCATATAATCTCCCATTGTAAATTCAGTTTTGTAAACAAGGGGGGGGGGGTTTGCAACAACAAATTGGTCTTTGTGAACATATTTATTATGAGATGGAGCTGAGAAGGAATGGGGGCTAAAAGCGGCAGTGTGTGCCTGAATTGTGTCAATATACTTTCTCAAATTGCAAGAGCACAGTAGGGCAACTATTAGGTAAAATGTACCTAACCTTTTACAAACTTTACAGAAACCAGTAGTCCAGTGTGAGCACCACAGTTTCTCCCTATTTTGTGACTTGAAGTATTTTATCCTGCTGTTCTCATTTCTATAATGTCTGTGAGAGCATTTGCTGTGCACTTTATGCTGCTTTTAGGAGACTTTGCTCTAGTGACTTGTTGATCCCCCTCTCTGCTGCATAGAGATTGTAATCTGATCGAACTGAATTTCTGTCTTGTCCCCCATTACCCCTCCACTCTCCTCCCTGCTCATGTCTGTATGTAATGTATAGTAAAGCATTGCTAGTGTCTGTGCTGCATCTGCTGACATGCTGCATCCTCCTAATACACAGACATCAGCTACACAAGTACCTGACATGTTCTGCTATAACATGGCTGCCTGTAGCTGCTGTATCTCTCCTATACACACACACAGGCTGCAGGGGGCGCCAGCACCAGGAAACACATGGAGCAGCCATTACACCATTATACAGTACCTCACACCATTATACAGGCTGTCAGTCAAGCACTGGGGGTGTGGCTGTGCCTCCCACTCATGAATAAGCTGGTCACCTTGAATATGCTAATGGTCATTTTACAGGTCATTTGCATACAGCTTTAAGACCTCATTGCTTAAGTTTACAGGCATGTAGAGGGACAATGAAGGGATAGAGGCAATGCTTTCTAATGGTAGTTTATGAAAATCTATTCAGATTAGGGGGTTATTTTGCATGACAGGTTCTCTTTAAAGGACATCTACCACCAGGATGAAGGATTGAAAACCAAGCACACTTACATGTTGGTGAGTGCCCCCTCAAGATCTGTGCTTCTTTTAGCTAATTATGCCCTGTTTTTTTTTTTTTTTAAACTGTTAGATTATGCAAATGAGGAGCCAGGAGCCCCTTTGGCTAATTTGCATAATGTTTATAGCCTTTTTCCTTAAAAGCCAGGGTAAAGGAAGCTTAAAGAACAATGGATCCTGCCAGAGGGGGCTCGCCCCACTATGTCATTGTGCTTGGTTTACAATCCGTAAACCTGGTGGTATACGTAAAGGAGGAATGGAAAGAAGATAAAAAGGGCCATAGAAAGTGGAAAAGAAGCACTTTGCTCTGATTAGATGTATTACAGTGTTTCTTGCAGTTTGATGAAAAGAAAGTGACCATATTTTGTAGATGGAGTGAAGCAGCAAGATAGATTTTTTTAGTTCTTATCACTGTTCTTGACATCATTACTCTAAAAAATGTATAAAATAAATTGACAACTGGACGTAACCAGTTGTGGATGTGTCTCTTCTCAGGCTTACACTGCTATACAGGGACATACCTGACATGCTGAATTACATTACAACTGGGATTGACACAACAGAGAGTTGGGAGACAAAATGTTTTTGAACCGTTGTAGGAAATACAAGCATTTACTATAATAGACATGTTAAGAATGGTCTTGACAGTTCTGACTTGCAGGAATTTTCCTGGAAAGAAACATGCAGTATGTTTCTTTGCCAGGCATAAAGTGGCGGTGTAAAACATGTAGATTACCTTTCTTGGCGTTCTTCTATCATCTATGCCATGACAACGCATTATACAGTAAATAGGTTTGAAAATCTACCACTTGTGATCAACATTCATCCTTACAGATCCTAGACAACCTATGTATCCTTATTGCTCTTCAAGTCATTATCTACAAAGGTCAACACAAAAGTAATCATTATCCAGAACTGTCCATGTGATTGTGATGAATGGAAATTCCATGTCCGATTATTATAACAGTAGCGGATTTTCCAGGCTGCACAGTCATTCCTCATTGATCTTTTCTCAGGCTGAAAATGCTTACCCTTTATCAGATCCCTTAATGTATAATGCACGTGTGGAACATTGCATTCCCATGCAACCGTTTGTTTTTGCACCACACACCGCCCACATTTATCACACCCCCAGCACCATTTTTTGTCTGACTTTGCAGGTCCTTTACTTGCAAACTGCTTGTACATTTATTTATAAAGTGTCCGCAACACAAAATTCTGCACTGAAAGGGGCGTTCCTGTGCGCAGACAGACCATACGTCACATTTCTCATGCAGTGTCCAACAGAATTATGTTGCACACTCTGTGTTAAAGGTACCTTCTTCTGTAATATGTACATCACCAGTAGGTGCTTTTAGAATATTTCTAGGTTGCAGCATGAATGAAAACTCATGTTTTAATCTTTTGTAGTAGTATTCAGTCAAGACAGTCAGGTAATCCCACCTACTGCAGTCAGGCAACCCCGTCTGCTCTGCCAACTCCATGCATCTGTCCCAGCCCTGCAGAACAAATTGACTGCATGAGGTGGGGTTGCCGGACGGCAGGAGGCGGGGTTACCTGACTGCAGGAGGTAGGGTTGCCTGTTTAGTTCTTACAAGAATAAAAGATGATTTTTCATTCATGCTGCAACCTATAAATATGCAAAAAGCACCTCCAGGGAATGTACATATTACAGAAGAACGTACTATTAGTGGTCTTGGGGGGACAGGTTCCCTTTAATGTTTTAGAAATTATTTCATTTCCCCTACCTAATCTCTGAGATGAATGACAGCTACAGCTAGACACTGTTTTAACAGATCCATCTGAAACAGTTTCACTTTGAATACAGAAAAATGTCAGATTTTTTCCGGATCTACAAAGCAACAAATATATTTGCTCATTTCTAGCTACAATATAGAAAGAAGGTTATAGAAAGAAGGTTATAGAAAGAAGGTTATATAAAAAAAACCATGCCTCCAAACTGATTGTAAACAACTCCTTAAAAAACAAAACTATCGATATTAACCACTTTCTACACCCTGAAATAACTCTGCGTCATAGGATGCAGGTAGTTACTACTAACTACTTTGACGTAGAGTTAAGTCATGATGATCAGTGGGGCTCAGAAGCTGAGCCTTTGCGATTACCACGGGATCCCGGCAGTGCGCAACTATCGCAATCCCAGTTGTTTAACCTCTATATTGCATTGCCGCAACGATAGGCACCCTCTGTGCAGGGCACAGAGGTGCCGATCATTGCCATGACAGCCTTGAGGTCTGATGAAGGACCCCAGGGCTGCCAGCAACAAATGCCTGCTAGATTGTGCATTCTACTATGTAATATACTACACCACATTAGTATTGGTGTATATTACAATGAATAAGTGATTAAAAGTTTATTTAAAAAGTACATTTAAAAAAATTATTAAAACAGAATAAAAGTCCCCATCCAATGTAATAATCAAATAAAAGACAAAAAAGGTAAAATCACCCAAAAAAAATAACATATTGGGTATTACCACTGAACCCATATGACGAACACCGTAAAAATAAAAAAAAACTCACACCTTATATATCTGACCTTATAAAAACAGTGATCAAAAAGTAACATTTACCCCAACATAATACCAAGAAAAAGTACCGTATTTTTCGGCCTATAAGGCGCACCTCTAATAAATGCCTGCTAAGACATCTAGGTTCATATATAAGGCGCACTCGAGTATAAGGCGCAGGATCAAATGCAGTACCTAAAAATGACCAGCAGGTGGCAGACCTGTGCACAGTTCAAGCCAGCTACACTTCCCGGGAAACTTGTCTTCAGCGTGTCTGAGAGCTCCGATCTCAGAGGTATGGGCTGCTGGGGGTTAATGCAGGGTGATGCAGCAGGGGTTAAGCTGTCTCCCTCTGCCCCTTCTTCTTCCCTCCTCAGCCAGGGTGTTATTCCTGTGGGGTTCCTTGTGGCTCCTTCTCTTTCCCCTGTTACAGGGCTGTCAGGTATGGGGGATTGTTTACTGTTGATGATGATTGCCTCGTGGTCGGCACTATGGCTCCGGTCTCTCCGTGCTAGGGGAGGGCAGGATGGGCACAATGTTAGTTGTGGTGCCAGGGCACTTCAGGAGCTAGGGACCCTGTGTACAGTGTGGGAAGGTGCAGGAAATTTCTGGGGTTGGAGCTATTAAACACTGGTAAATGAACAGTACATCTTGTCTGTATTACATTTCTGTATAAGTTCATATATAAGGCGCACCGGCCTATAAAATACGGTACAGCTTGTCTCGCAAAAATAACATCTCTGTGAAAAATTTTAATGTTATGCCCATTAATACAACATGGTGATGCAAAAACAAGCTAATTTTTCACAAAATGAGTTCTATATTCTGCAAACAAATTAACCATTAAAAAGCTATATAAATGGGGTATCACTGTACTTGTGATGACCCATAAAATAAAGATAACACATTATTTGGTACTTTGAACATCTGGGAAAAAGATTCTAAAAACCATAAACAGAAATTCATAATTTTTTTAACCACCACCAAGAAAGAGTTAATAAAATCTGATTATTAGCTATTGAACCCCATGTAAATGATGTACCTGAAAAGTGGATCTCATCCGCAAAAAAAAATCACCCATTTATCCAAATTACAAAAAAGTAAACATTTTATAGCTTGTAAAATATGACAATGCAGAAATGCCCTGAATGGCACATTCACACTCACTGACTTCCTGCCTGCGTGTACACAGCCTGAGGAGAACTACCAGCTACAGGCAGATAAGTTCTTTATCGGGGAGCGGAGGGAGGCACATCAAATCTGATAGTGTGTGTGTAGCTGAAATGTAGCATGAGCTGGAGAGTGTCATTGTGTGTAATATGCATCTCATGGATCTCATCATTTCTGATCTGTCTCAGCTCTCTTTCTATGTGTCAGATAATAGTGCAATGTTAAGAAGGTAAATAAAATTGTATATAATCCTGTACCCTGATAATATATGCACATTTTCTGCTCACTGAACTAGATGGATCATAATGTCTCTGCTTAGAGAGTCACAGAGTGATAGGTGCTAAAACAGCAATAAAACTGAGTAAAATTGTAATGTAAAGGGTTAAAAATTCTCTGTATTGTATTAACATCACTAGAGGATTGAGATTTGAGAATTTTCTTTCATGGGCAAAACCCTTTAATTATCTGCAAAAGTGAAAATGAGTACCATCACAAAGAGTTGCAGTGTAGGTCTGGCCTGAATAGGTATTTCAAGACAAAAAAAATAGCACCATACTATTGCTGCTTCACCCCAATAACCTCAATTGGCTAAGCTGTATAACCAGATATAACCCAGGGACTGGTATAATGGTGAAGTAGTCATGTTTTTTTAATCATTTATGTACACCTAAAGCTGCCAGTTGTCAATATATGAAAAGGATTCTTAATATTATTTCATGAAGTATATTATCACGTTGAGGTTTGGATTTTCTAATCAGGCATCTCACTGGTTTTTCTCTTTTTTTCTTAAAGTAAATGACATTGTTGGAACAAAGTGTGTCCTCAAGGTTGATTTTCACACAACTCAGTTATAGTTTCTTTATTGGGTTGTGACTGCTATAATATGGATATGTGGATGGGCAATGGACTCCAGGAAAGTGTCCTTAAGAGAGCAATAGAATGAGAATGATGTCAGCTTGGAGATTGCTGTAGAACATATTCATCAGTCTCACCTCATACTGATGTTTCTTCACAACTGTCCAGACTAAATGGCTATTTGTTGGTGAGCAGAATACAGTGTAATGTGTCAACATATATTCCTGATATTCACATCATTTGTGCTAAAAAATAACCCTCTAATCTAGGCTGAATAAATGGTCTCATTTTCAGGGATTTATGGGGTCCATCAGATAAAATAACTCTCCTTTTATACCGATGGGGTTGTTTCTAACTCACACATGTACATATCTTACAATTAAGGTCTCATGCACAGGAACGTTTACAAGTTTTCAATTGTGGAGTCTATGGGGCAATCTGTTTCTGACAGAATTATGCCTTATTTGCTCTATAAGTACAAAAAAGGGCTTAGTTGCCTAAATTGGGACTGGCCTTGAAGGGGAAAGTCCATATGCTAAAAATGATGCAAATATGCCAGAATTCTGTCAAAGTTGGCAAAAAACTAAGCTAATTAAAAGGAGGTGCAAAGTACGACTAGACAGTCTCACACTATGCCAGATTTATTATCCAGCATCTGACGATTTAATAAATGTGCTCCTACGTTTGCATTCATTTAGATTGCTGGATATAGATTTAGGATGGATTTTTGAAGTTGAAGAAATATACATTTATGGTAGATGAATTAGATAAAATGTGAATGACCAGATGGTAACACCCCTTTAAAGGACATCTGCCACCAGATTCACTGGTAGTAGACTGTCACCACTAGCATGCTCATAACCTTGTTCCTTCCGCTAGCGCTGAAGACGCGACGTCACAGACTGTCTGCAGCGCTATTGGCCGGAAATAGCTGTGAATATTGTTTACGGGGCGTTAATAATAGATGTGTGGCCGGATCCAGCAGGCGCTCGGTTGATGTCGCCCAGAGCGCCTCTGGCTATTTACAAATATTTATAAAGTCGATTTCTCCACGAAAAGAAGCATGAAAAGAATAATAAAAGATGTGCCCAAGACCCCCTAAGCTAACAAGCATGCTAACGGTGACAGTAAATCTGGTGTTAAATGTCCTTAACCCCTTAACGCTCTGAGCCGTAGCTCTACAGCGCAGAGGTACAGGGAATGTATGCAGAGGGCTCATGGGCTGAGTCCTCTTCATACAAGGGTGGGGGTTGTTGCATATTGCAGCAAATCCCCACCGCTAATAACCGCGGTCGGTGCTTGCATCGATCGCGGCTATTAACCCTTTCATTGCCGCCGGCAAAGTCGACGGCGGCATTTAAAAGACGGCGGCGCATGGGTGCCGCCATCTTTAATCCGAACACCGCGCCCCCGAACGTCATCGGGGGGCGGCAATCGGTTGCCATGGTAGCCTCGGGTCTTTGTTTGACCCGAGGCTATCTGGCTTCTGCAGATTCGTTACAATGAGCCAGTGGCACATTGTAATGAATGAGCTGCAAAAATGCTATATATTGCAATACAGAAGTATTGCAGTATATGGTAGGAACGATCTGACCATCTAGGGTTAATGTACCCTATATGGTCTAAGAATTAGTGAAAAAAAAAGAAAAAAAACGTTTAAAAGATAAAAAAAATTATGAAATATTAAAAATTCAAATCACCCCCCTTTCCCTAGAACTGATATAAAACATAATAAACAGTAAAAATCACAGACACATTAGGCATCGCCGCGTCCCAAAATGCCCGATCTATCAAAATATAAAAACGGTTACGGACGACGGTGACCTCCGAGACGGAAATGGCGCCCAAATGTCTGAAATGCGACTTTTACACCTTTTTACATCACATAAAAAATTATCATAATTTTTTCATCCTGTGATAGTGATGAGTAATAGAAAAAAATACGAAAATATATTTATTGTGAAAAGTGATATATTTATCCTTGACGTGATAAATAAAAAAACAATATGCAATTCTATCCCATTCCTTACATGTAATCATTATGTGAATGGCTCATTATCTTTTACTAAGCAATGATACCAAATGTAACTCAGGCATTAAAAGAAACATTTTATTACAGTATAAACAACAATGTGCACCTGCACCTTGTGCAATGGCTTGTGAAACTGCTGGTGCTGCTGCCTACATTCAACTCCCAAGCCTAAAAAACCTTCAATGGTCAATAAAAGATGAAGCATCACAACAGAGGTGTATATGGTATAGGGCAGTGATGGCAAACCTTTTAGAGACCGAGTGCCCAAACATCAACAAAGACCCGCTTATTTATCGCAAAGTGCCAACACAGAAATTTAATTTGTGATTTATACTCCCTTCTCTGTCACAGTTTTCATTGATACCAGCACCTGAGGACACCAATATAGCAGAAAATAGTCCCAGGTAGAGCTGTCACTTTAAAATACCTCTTTGCACAGCAAGTCCTGAACTGTCTGGGACTGCAGGAAGATACCTGGACTCAACTCTGGTGATGGCCTGAGTGCCCACAGAAAGGGCTCCGAGTGCCACCTCTGGCACCAGTGCCATAGGTTAGCCATCACTGGTATAGGGTGTTGTCTTGGTTTTTGGGGAAAATTTATGGAAATATAAAGACTGGGGGCTGTACAAGAACAATTCTGTAGTATAATGCTAATAAACAGTTTCCCTCTTACACCTCGCCTCTGGGATCATTGAATGACTGTGAGGCTCCCAGCTGTCATAGCAACCATTTGCCAACCCCTAATCTAGCAATCCAACCCAACATGGAGGAGCGCATGTGAGCTTTCTCCAAAGTGTAAACGTGCCATATGGTGGCTACACACAGAGCAAAGGACGGGAGTGCTCTTAGAGCCCTTAGGCTGGGGACTGAACTCCATGCATATATATATTTGTCCCCATTACATACGTGTACAGTTTTTGTTAGTGGCCTCAGGTGGTGTAAAAGTAACAAGCAACCAATGCTCAGTTCACACCTGCGTTTTCCATTACTTTCTCTGTTTTAGGAGAGCATAAAAGAAGGTAAGGTGATTAGGAAGTCTCTGTTCACCTTCCATTCCACATTGACTTCAATGTATGGAATGGAACATGCTGAACGCAGGCATGAACTAAGCCTATTACTTAACTTGCTCCTTACCTCTAGTCTAGACCAGTGCTTCCCGTCATTGCTAGACTCTGTTGGTATAGACAGGCTCAGTGGCGGAGTACATCTGCTACAACAGCCTGTATTCAGGGGTGGATTAGACCTACCATGGGCCCTGGGCTGTATGAATATTATAGTCTAAAATTCACTTTCTACATATGGTAAAGAATCCGTTTTTTGGGGAATGGAAGCTGTGTCCCTTCTGCCTACTTTCAATCAGCAGTCTCAGGATCTTTGGTGGAACTTTGGAGGTCCTGAAATCGCTCTTGTCTACATGTGTATTGAGAGCAGGAACAGATTACGAGGATTTCATGGATGAAGGCCCTTCTCAGTATAAAATTTAGCGGGTGGTTTGGGTGGCCATAGGCTACTTTCCAAACTGCCTATAATATAATCCACTACTGCCTGTATTAGGCTGTATTGGGACATGACGTCACTGCTAAGCCTCTTAGTAACATCTGAGATCGGCGGTAACCTGAGATGCTTCACTAGACCAGAGGTAAAGACTGAGGCAAGATCCTTGTTATTTTTACAACACTTTTCCCCACGTCACACCCATTTTGTTGTAGTGTCTTAAGGTTTTTTGGGCACAAATTTTGACATAATTCTGTTGTAAACTAATATATTAATCCCAGTGTTTTTTCAAAGATCTTTTGCACACGGACATAATCGTTCTACAAAAATAATTGTAACTTTGTTTATACGTAGGCAAGATGAAAACAACAAAGCAGGCAATTCGAGGAAAATTAGGGACATCTGACAATTATGGCACAATAATGCACCTGACTTGCCAGACACAACATCATGCAAAGCGGCAAAATCAGGAAAGCGGCCAAAAGCAGGAACAGCAGCATATTTCATAGTGTACGGGCATGGCACAAGCAGGCGGCTGTGCACATATTACGGGATACTGCACCTCTGCAATTACTCACAGATGACCTGACAGGGCACATGAAAGGCAAAAAGATGCTGTGCCATCCATATGCAGCACTATATGCGCCAGTCCTAAGCACGCCTGACTTCTCAGTCAGTGGATGAGAGAAGAGGAAATGTGATGATTTATATTGGGCCTGTGTATCGGCACTAATAAAAGGACATCCATGGTGAGGCAAACTGATAAATGCAGGGATACAATGATGTGATCATCTCTTTTAAAATGAAACAATCTCTTGTGATTAGACAGATCAGCTCTGCCGTAATAGATGGCTCCGCTTTAATTATTTAATGGCCAATATTCAGCTGAGCAGTGCCATCTTCTGGAAGATAAGATGATTTAACACGCTTTCAGCAGCACACAGTAATTACCACAATTTATGATAAACCTTTAATCTGCCTCCTTTGACTCGTGGAATTAGAGCGGTTATATATTTATATAGTGCTTCTAAACTAGATTACATTGATGGGATATTATCCCACTGGTGCTACACATGCATTTTACAGCACATCAAATTCTACTTGTCAGACATCAAAAAAGTGCTTGGGATGGGAGCAATATATGAAGCATTTCCTACAACTGCTCCAAGTTTTCTCTACAGGCCAGATATTACATTTGAATTTTTACATTTGAAATTTTTATTTTTGCAGTTTAGAGGTCAACGTTGTGTCATGTGTGTGTTAATTTATAAACTCATCTTGTTTTGGTATTTCATTGCATCAACGTAAGGTAAAATTTTTAGAGAATCTGAATTTATGATTCCATTTATAGAATAGACGTACTCTATGACCAAATATCTTCCACTATGTGTGAAGAACATGGTGTATCAATTTCACAGGGATTTGTGTTTTTATTGGATACGCCATGGTATTTTTGGTTTCTGTTTTATGCTATTGTGCCACTTGGTTATTAGGTTTGGAATCGTACATAAAGTTTTATGAGCTTGGCATATTTATATGGAAGCTTCTCACTGCCTCCTCCTGCCCTCCTAACTGTGATTTATGGGCTGCCTCAGTGGTGGGGACAGCAGGTAGCACCTCATAAATTAGTTATCTTATACTTTGCTTCACTGGTCCTAGTAGTGCAGAATTTGTATATTGGTGAAAATGGGTAGATTGTTGCATCCATCACCACTAGCTATACTGTATTTCCCAGGTAAAAAATAACCCTTGGTTTATCTGCATATGACTTTGGAGGAGATTTTTATTAGTAAATGAGGAGATTTAATATAAAAGAAGAAAGGCAGGAATTTATTTGTCATACCCTACTTTAGTGTGCTGTTAGTTTAGTGGGGCAAAAGCTGGTGTTCCTTATGTGACCCTGTCATAATGATGTAGACCCACAAGTTGTCACCAAACTATACATTTACAGGATTATAATGATATATTTCTATATTAACCCCCTAGTGAAAGTATAGAAAGCGAGATGAGGCAGTTCAGAGATGAGGAGATCTATGAGATGCATGTAACAAACAATGAGACTCTTAGTTCTGCTAACTCAGATATGTCACACACACACAGTCAGCTCGGCTACATGTCTCCTTTCCCTGATAAAAAGATCTTATCTTACCTGTAGCTTGTAGATTTATTCTCCTCACGCTGCTGAAGAGAACATTTAAAAATGTTCTCTTCATGGTAATACCCCTTTAAGCTTTACAAAAACAAACAAAGTTGAATACTTTATACAAATAATATGTAAGTAGTTTCAGGGGTGGAAAAAAAATATGTCCTAACCAGATAGTGTGCCAAAGGACAAGTACTTTATCATAAGTATTGTAATCAGGGTTGCACTAGCTATGAGGTGAGTTGAGCCTCTTGCCTCAGGCAGCAACATCTGCAGCAAAATGGGGGCAGCATCAGGGACACACCTACTACAAAGCAGGACCTGACTCCTGCATGTAGAATCACCAAAAATAACCTGACATATTACTAATAGAAGGGATGGAGGGGGCACCATTCTGTATCTTGCCTAAGACAGCAGATGTTAATGTTCACTCCTGAGTGTAATAACAAGTATAGATGTATTGCCTCTATGAGTTGATGTGGATTCATGGTGAACATTTTGTGCATCTGCCCTCCCACTCAGGTCTTCTATATTAGTTCCTTTGCTCTACCTTCTGTTTCTGGTAGCCACTGCCCAAAATTTGTAACAGGCCCTCCCACCTATGTATCATTTATAATACCAGGGTCTTTTCATGTGTCAGTGAGGAATCAAGCACTAGGACTGTGTCTGCAACATCTACATTTACTGTTTAGTAGGTACAATGGATTGAACACGTTGTATATATAACAAATCTTTCCTTATTCCTATCTTTGATTCAGATTTTTCAGTATTAAGTTTCTGAAAGTTTGTAACTGACCAGTAGAAATGATCTTTTAGATATTTTTAAAACCTCTTGAATTCATTGTTGCTCATTTGTCATTTTTGTTTACACTTGAGAAGTGGAAAATAAACTCGGCATCTTGGTTTGTGCAGGAAAATCAATAGCCGTTTCAGAAAAGTATACTTGACTATAGAGACAAAGAAGATGCTGTATCAGCATCAGCGAGGCAAGTGAAGCAATAAAACCTCCTTTCAAGATAAAAGAAACCATTACTTATCCTGTAGCACTTTTTATTGAGATAAGAAGGAGAATAGGCCTTTTCCTCACTTATAGAGAGAGCTATCCAGTCGTAATATGCTGGTAAATGTTTTTCTATAAAAGTATCCTTCTCCTGCCATTATTTAACACAACGGTATTTATCTGCAGATTAATCATATAGTCAGAAATCCAAAACCCTTTTATGATCATTTTTGCTGTTAAAGGTAATTAGGCTGGAGATTATGCAAACACATTTCCCGTAATGGAAAAAAGGAAAACTGTGCCTCTAGCACCACCTTTAGGAAGGTAAATAAGTCAATACCTGACAATCAGGAAGCACTGTGTCTGGAATTGTGACTGGAAATATGATCCAGATCAGGAAATCCCTTCCTACAAGAAGATACCAATTGGACGCCTATTTGGGTTAGTTCTTGCCACATCTCGGTGCAGAACAGGATACAGCTTGCCTAGGAATGGCATACTTCACAATTTTCAGAATGCAGAAGAAGGGGCACAGGTTGTGGCAATCATGCATTTTTATGTCTTAAACCTAACCCATTACACTGTACCATCTAACATTACAGTGGCATCATGGGATCATAAGCATTGCCGACAAGTTATGGGCAGTGTTAATTCCTTAAAGGGCGCTTGTTTTTGTGGCCTTCAAGCATACAGATGGAATCATCATCAGCAGTGGATCCAGGATGCACAACCGTCCCAGATCCTTGGGACACCGACAGAGCTGATTACAGAGATAGTGCAGGCAGCCCCTTGCGCTATCAACGTTCCCCTGGTTCTCTGGTAAAATAAGAAACACAGATACTCACCTTTCCACATTGCACTATATGTAGCAGAGCTGGCAGGTGATGGTATCATGTGATCTCTGCTTGCCGGATGCACTAAAACACACACACAAGAAGCAAAGAACAGAGGAGCTGCTTTGGGGGAATATGGCAAGGTGAGTATCTGTTTTTTTTATTTTATTGTGGGGGCACAACAACAGGGGAAGCTGCTGGGGATTACATTGACAAGGGGAGCTGCTGTGGAGGGGGGTTCAATAATATGGGAAGCTGTTGGGAGGGTACAATAATGGGGGTAGCTGGTGGGGAGTGGGCATAATTACGAGAAATTGCTGGGGATTGGGCACAATTACGGGAAATTGCTGAGGATTGGGTACAATAACGGGGAAATGCTGGGGTGTGGGCACAATAACAGGGGAAGCTTTAATATGAGGGGGAGCTGGGAGCACTATATCAAAGGGGCTACAGTGTGAGAGGGAGCTGGTGGGACACAATGTGGGGGGAGATGAAGGCACCAAGGGGGAAATTATACTATGTGGGGGTGGAGTAAGTTGCAAAACAAAAGGCATGGCTTAGGTAAAAAGTAAAAGGCATGGCTTAGGTAAAAAGTAAAAGGCATGGCTTAGGTAAAAAGTAAAAGGCATGGCTTAGGTAAAAAAAAAAATTCTTGAGCTAACAATATGCTTTAGATTCACACTAAACCATAAAGTAACCTGCAATGTCATACACTTGCAGTGGTTACTTATAAAATTTAAGTGAATATTTATGTAAATTCTCAGAAACTGTGTATAATAAATAATTGTATGGAATTGTAAAAATCTGACTGAAATAAGAGCAATATGGGATAATATAAAAAGCCAAATATGAATTTCATAGCGTTTTCAACCTTACAAATCTCAAGTACATCGTAACACCTTAAAAATATTATCCATGTACAGATTGCCATTAGCTATTAAATAAAATGTTAAGTTATAATTAACTCTGACTTTGCAGCAAAGAGCCGCACAAGTAATGGCGTAATATTGTAGGCAATATTTCAATAATGAACTTTTTAAAGTGCAAAGATAGGAAAACATGCATGTATTATTCTTCATTTTACTGCATTTCTGTCCTGTCCTCTTCAGATTGTCATAGCAACCCACATTACCGAAGTCTTCCTGCAAAATTTACAGTCTGGCGTGCAGGAGAACTCTGATAAGAGTCTTATAATGTTCGGAATTGAAACTTCCCATAAAAATATTCACAGTAACATTGAGTGAAATTAAAAAATGGAGCTGACTGATAGTCTTATTAGATGCTGTGTGTGGAGTGATATTTAAGGATAATTATTTTATAAAGTATTTATATTTTGCCATGCATTCGTAAACTGCAGCAAGTCATTCACTCATTACACCTGCATGAAATCACTGCTGAAAAATGAAGTTCTATTTAGTCTGCTTGGCTGGATTCCGAAAAATTAACTAAAGAGAATGGACTAAAGCTGTATGTCTTACCATATCCCCTTGCCAATGCACATGGTGGTATGATGGCTGCCCATTACATGAAGCTGCTTGGCCCATGTGTGTCTCCCTCTAAGCTTGGCACTATGGAGTTAAACTTGAACTTCAATGATGGTTCTTTCACACCACTTATTTTTCTATCCATGAAAAATACATGAAATTGCAAGATTCAAGTTGAAATCAGATCAAAACCAATTCATGTTATCCCATTTATAATCTGCCTGTAAACTTTAGGTTTTTATGCAGGTTTGTTTGACTTGTATTTAAGCTGTATGGTTAGCTTTCACCGAAAGTACAATCTGGAAACCAAAAAGGTTTTCACTTCCTAGTACTTCTGCTGTATTTGTATAAGATGTTTATATTGTAACATTAATCTTAATTCATTTACAGGAAGTCCCCGGGTTATTTACAAGATATGTTCCGTAGGTTTGTTCTCAAGTTGAGTTTGTATGTAAGTCGGAACTGTATAATTTCTAATTGTAACCCCAGCCAAAATGTATTTGGTCTCTGTGACAAAATTAACAATGAAGCTTAATTGCAGACAACTTTGATAACTTTTACAGCTGATCATTGTGGTCTAAAGTACAGTAAATTACTAGAATCGAGAGGTCCGTTTGTAACTAGGGGTCGTCTGTAAGTCAGGTGTTCTTATGTCGGGGACCGCCTGTACTTTAAAAGATGAAACATTAACTTTTTTTTTTTCTTCTTTACTTTTAGAAGTTGCCAAAGCATGACCAGCCTATTCAGCAATACCATGTCACCTGTGAAGGAAAATACCTCTTCTCTCCCTCGAAAACAAGCCTGTACTAGTAAGCCACCTCTCCGGGCCCTCTATGACTTACTCCTGGCACCAATGGAAGGGGTAAGGATATTAGAAAGTGGAATTGATAAGTCAAGTTTATGATAATGTTGCTTGACTGTTTATGGTCAACACATCTCATAAGGGGATTTTGAATTGTTTCCAGGACAGACATATGTTTACCTCAACAACCAAGAACAAAATGTAAAATCTGTACATCTAAAATGATTTACCATAGTTTATATTATAGCAAAGCATTCTGCAGGATAGTATACAAGATATAGTAAATAACCTCTGCTCCTGAACCAAGGAGGTCCAAAGTCTAAAAACACATGCACAATTTATACAATGTTGCACTATGGGAACTCCAAATAATCCAACAAAGAGGGAACCAGGGGACACCAGAGTACCAGGGAACATGTACAAACTCATCAAACCCTCTTTTTACCTTCCCCACACATCCTCACAATACATTTATTTAATAGAATTAAATTAGTACACAGCTGGATTGGCTGAAAAAAATGCTTTACATTTCACATGTTTTTATCAATTTTCTCCACACTAGTGCATGTACATGCAGTGTATATGCTGGCAAAAGCTTCCAATGTAAACACCAAATTTTTCAACAACTAATGGTAGGGTCCTACTGACAATCCCATCTATGAAAATAGTTGCATTGCCCATCTACCATCATTGAAATGTACCCTCAATATACTGCAATACTTCAATATTGAAGTGTATTATATGCCACTCAATGGCCACACTTTCTAGTCCCTTCATGGAGCAAAATAAGAAAATGAAAATAAAACAATACAATAATAATAAATCCCCCATTCCTATTATATTAACAAAAGAAATCACAACATATTTGCCTTGACCATAAAAAAAATCACCACTACATCTCCACCATTATTTATCCCACTTGGGGAAGAGTAAAGAAAAGTGTAGAAAATACGCAGTTTTGTGGTCATCATGACCCCAAAAAATAAATGTTATAAAAAGGTATACCCCAAATTGTACTGATACAAATTACAGCTGATCTTGCAAGCAAGTCTCTCTTAACTAGCTATTGTGTGTCTGTGAGACAATAAAAATAGAAATGACTTTTAGAATGTTTAAATTTTTTTCATTATTTCATTGTATAAGCAAAACTTAAAAACTACTACTGTATTTTTCTGATTATAAGGCGCACAAAAAAATCCTTTGATTTTCTTAGAAATCAAAGGTGTGCCTTATAGTTCAGTGCGCCTTATATATGAACCACACTCAGGCTCCTTTCACACTTGCGTTTCTCACGCACGTTTTCTGCGCATGCTTTTGACGCGCAGAACTTGCATTGCACTCTGACCCATTGTAACCAATGGGTCTTTTCAGACTTGCATTTTTTTTCAAGCACACACGCACGTTTTTTTAAATGCGCGTTTAAATCTCGACATGCTCTACTTTTGCAAGTCACGCGCGTGAAAAACGCACCATACAAGTCTATGGAGACGCATCAAAAACGCATTGCACTCTGAGGCACATGCAAGTGCAATGCAATTGCAATCCGTTTTTCATGCATCAATTGCCATAGAAAAGATAGAGCTCAGTCCTGAGTCCATTTCACGCGCATTTTCTGCGCGTGAAAAACGCATTGAAATTGCATCAAAAACGCGTGTGAAAAACTGAGACACTGAACAAACTCTGACTGAAAACTGATCGCACTCTAATGCAAAATGTGCGTTTTTCACTGACCAAAAACTGATCGCACCCTGATCAAACTCTGACGTGATCTGCAACGCAAGTGTGGAAGGGGCCTCGCAGACAACAGCTGCCTTGAACTCTGCACAGGTCTGACACCTGTTGGTCATTCATCCTTATAATCAGGTGTGCCTTATAATCCAGTGGGCCTTATATATGAACCTAGACATTTTAGCAGCCATTTATTGATGTTGTGCCTTATAATCCGGTGCTCCTTATAGTCCGAAAAATACGGTACATACAAGAAAACTAAGGTTTTTTTTCAGATTTGTGGTGACCATCATAATATAGGCAACAATTTTTATAATAATTAAAAATGAAATGAAAGAGTTAATTTATTTATAAGTAAGATCTAGGCTCTCCACATGAACAACACCTAGTAGTCTAATTTGTTTTACAAAAACAAGCCCTTAACCTGCAACATTGAAGTAAAAAAAAAGTTATGTAGTTTAGAAGTCAGCATGTCAGTGTCATTGTATGTATCTATAAAGCATGTACTGTGTATCACATCTGTGAGGTTTAAGCATCCC
The DNA here is from genome assembly GCF_040894005.1 of Engystomops pustulosus. Classification (NCBI taxonomy): domain Eukaryota; kingdom Metazoa; phylum Chordata; class Amphibia; order Anura; family Leptodactylidae; genus Engystomops; species Engystomops pustulosus. The sequence goes on from NC_092411.1 coordinate 85,662,770, forward strand.
AATAAGCCATGGGAAATGTAATATATGGAGAGATCTTATTTTTCATATAGTGAACTCTAGAGGGAGCCAGGTGTCTAATGTATTTATCAAAACATCCAGCTATTGTTAGAACTTATCCTGCTGGACACAGATGAGGAATCAATATCTCTCTTGTGAGAATTATGACTTTAATATATTGTTTATTAGTGTTGAATATACAACAATATCAACAGTAAAAAAAAAACCTATTAAAATGTTAGTTTCATATAATGAAAGTATACATTGTTCTAGTGACTTGGCAGTCCTTTTGTTAAATGCTCAGCTGTTGTGCAGATTCATACAATTTCAGATTTGTTTAGTACACTGTGGAGTTCTATATAGAATATCTATACCTTGCGGACAACATGGCAAAGACCTTTTACAGTGGGACTCTATGGGTGACAAATGCTGTTCTATGCGGCTGCATACAGCAGAGATTACATCAGAGGTTTATAACAGCAAATAATGCAATTCTCAGACCCTAACAATGCAGTGTGCTGAACCCTAAAGTATACAGTGCTGCTGTATATATTTACAAATCATTGGAATCTTACCAGTTCTTGGTGTGCTGTAGCTATAAAAAACATAAAGGAAATCTACGACATACTTTCAGTATTTGTGTGCCAATCACACTTACATGCTGGTGTTTGGCCCCTGAAGCAGGATCCATTCTTCTTTTGTATTCCAATGGCCTTGTTTTGGAGAAAATTTTTAACCCCTTACTGTACCATGACATTCCACAATGTCATGGTGCAGCTGTGGGTGCGTAAAAATAGGGTGCCGCCATCTTGGGGATTCCCCCCCCCCCCCTTGACATTATCAGTGGGTGGTGAGCAAGACCTTTAACATCTATAGATATTGTTAATGCATATATATGTTTTATCTATCTATTTTATCTATCTATCTATCTATATATATATGTTGTAGATCATGAGGAAAATCCTCATATACTGCAAGACAGTAGTAAAGCAATGAATGGCAGGATCCATAAGACCCCCTCAGGTTCAAATACCCTAGGGCAGTGATGGCGAACCTTTTAAAGGCCGAGTGCCCAAACTGCAACCCAAAACCCTGCTTATTTATCGTGAGGTGCCAACCAAAAATTAAAGGAGTAACTTATTGCTCCCTGTTCAACAACTTTCAATCATATTGGCCTCCTGAGGACAGCAAAACAGTAGAAAGATGGAAAATTTTCATCATTTTAGTTTCTTTCCAGTTTCCCTCTGTACACAGAGAATCGTGGGGACAGCAGGAGGTCCTCCAAAAATTTCACCCTGTCTAATTCTCCCTCTTCCTACAGTCCTAAGTAGCGAAGTTAATATCAAAATATGACACGTGTCCTGGAGCGATGGCCCGGGTGCCCACAAAAAGGGCTTTGAGTGCCGCCTCTGGCACCCATGCCATAGGTTCGCCACCACTGCCCTAAAAAAAAGGAGGGTGATAGAATTTATAAAAACCTAAAAGCGCAATTCACCCCTCCCCCCTTTGTTAGAACTGATGTAAAAATAGATAAACAAATAAAATCATCAACATGTAGGGTATCATTGAATCCCAGAAAGTGAAAAATATGGATATTCCTGGTGGTGAACCCTGTGATAGAAAATAGAGCCAAAATGTCCAAATTAACACTTATTTGCCATATAAAATAAAAATGTTAATGAAAAGTGATCAAAAGATTTTATTTTCTCCAAAATGGTAACAATGAAAACGTCATCTCAATCAGCAAAAAATGACACCTTACACAGCTTTGTACACCAACACATCAAAAAGTTATTGTCCTCAGAATATGGCAAAATGAATTTATTTTTTAGTAGAAAAGATTAAGGTTTCTTTTTAATCTACTAAAACATAATGAAACCTATATAAATGTGGTATCTACATAATCATACTGACCTAAAGAATAAAGGAGAGGTGACATTTGGAGTGTGCAGTGAAAGGCCCAAAATGGTGTAAATTTTTTTTTTTTGTCAATTTCACTGCATTTGGGATTTTCCAGTTTCCCAGTATGTACGGTAGGGAATACTAAATACTGTCACTAGACAGTAAAAATTTTTTACGCAGAAACCAGGCTTTTATACCGCTCTGCATGTGGAAGAACGGTGGCTGAGTGAGTAGCACTTCTGCCTTTCAGCACTGGGGTCCTGGGTTCGAATCCCACCCAGGTCAACATCTGCAAAGAGTTTGCGTGGGTTTCCTCCGGGTACTCCGGTTTCCTCCCACACTTCAAAAACATACTGTTAGGTTGTTTAGATTGTGAGCCCCATGGGGACAGGGACCAATTTGACATGCTTTGTGCAGCGCTGCGTAATCTGTGTGCGTTATATAAATAAAGGAATTATTATTATTAAGAATAAATAAGTTATGCCATTTTGAATGTGAGGAGTGAAAAATAGAAATGCAAAAATGATAAAGGGCTGTGTCCTTAAGGGGTTAAATTATGCTCAGTGGCTCCTGTCTACACCTCACAAGCCCTTCTGGTTCCATCTTCTGCTAATTATGAATGCTTTTTTTTTATGTAACTGCCTGTCTTTTCCCTTTCCTCCCTAGCCAGATAGATGTTGACAGGGCCAGCAAGGGCTTCTGTAGACAAGAGCCTTGAGGCTCATTTGCATAATTTTAAAAGACTATTTTCTCCAAAATGAGGCCATTAGAAGATAAAAGTAGAATGGATCCTTTTACAGGAGACACACATACCATTGTGTAAGTGTGCTTGCTGTACAATGCTGCATCCATTAGATTTATTTAAAATACCTTAATATAAATATACTGTATATAATTGTGTTTAAGCCGAGTTTTTCTACACAAAAAATGTGAAAAACCTTACCTCGGCTTATACACAAGTCAATAAAAAAATAAATTTACATACTCACCCTCCGACGCCCCGATGCTTGTCGCAGCTCCTAATCCTCAGCGCCGCTCCTGGCGGCTCCTTTTCGGTCTTCTGCATGCTATATTAGCCGGCACCTTTCTTGTGATCTGCTGGCCGGACTCGTCTCTGCTAGCTAATACAGCAGAGAGAAGACCGAAGAGGAGCCGCCAGGAGCCGCACCGAGCATCGGGGTGCAAGAGGGTGAGTATGTAAGTTTGATTTTTTGTATGTGCTCAGCAAACTGCGGGCTGGCTGGCTGTATACTACATGGGGATGGCTGGCTGTATACTACAGGGGGCTGGCTGTATACTACACGGGGCTAGCTGGCTGTATACTACACAGGGCTGGCTGTCTGTATACTACATGGGGGCTGACTGGCTGTATACTACATGGGGGGCTGGCTGTATACTACATGGGGGCTGGCTGGCTGTATACTACTGGGGGCTGACTGGCTGTATATTACTTGGGGCTGTCTGGCTGTATGCTACTTGGGGCTAGCTGGCTGTATATTACTGGGGGCTGGCTGGCTGTATACTACTGGGGGATGGTAATATACTACTGGGGGCAGGCTGGCTGTATACTACTGGGGGCTGGCTATATACTACAGGAGGGTGGCTGGCTATATACTGGGAAGCTGTGACCAATGCATATCCCACCCATGGCTTATACTCGAGTCAATAGGTTTTCCTAGTTTTTGGTGGTAAAATTAGGGTTCTTGGCTTATACACGGGTCGGCTTGAGTATATAAGGTAATTGTTTTTCTATTTTATTTTTTCTTAATGAATACATTTAGCAAAGGTCCAAACCTACTGCTAAGCAATGGGCATTTTAATGTATTGGGGCCTCCCTTTTTGCTGATCGAATAGGATCTACTCTTAATTCTGATAGGGCTTGCCATTAGATTATAAGACATAGAGATCTATTACACAATAAGGAAAATTCAGTTTCTGGCCCTTAAACTGTTCTAAGAAGGGTGTTTCCGAAATTGCTGCCACAAAATGTAAACCACAGAATTCTCCAGACTGTCATTGTAGTAATATTCTAGTTCAATTTACTAGTACTGAGGAAGACTGCTAAACACAAACATATGTCATGTGTTATTGTATAATTCATGTTGTATTTACCCAATATATTGGGTACGCAATATATATAACAATAGGGAAGTATTTTCCTCAAGACTGTATACAGTCTTTTATATATATATATATATATATATATATATATATATATATATATATATATATATGTGCATATATATAATTGAGATTTTTCTGCTTAAAAATCATTTGCTAGGCTCATTGTGCAGGGTCATGATGTAAAACTCATATATTGCCTGCCATTTCAATTAAATTTCCTGGTTCCCAATCTGTACTTCTCATTAACCCAACCACAGAAATTTTGCTTGTGGCTGCACATTGTAATTTCTCTTTCTGTCCAGCATTCTCTCATTTTGCAAAAATGTTTCCATCTCCCCTGAATATATATATATATATATATATATATATATATATATATATATATATATATATATATATATATATGTGTTCTTTTTTTAACTTTGAGCCTTTGAGTGGCTCACTTGTTGATTTTGGCAGAATGCACAGTTTTCCAGCCATTCTTTTTGCTAAGAAATCTGCTTGCATCTCACACAGAGTATATGTTAATCCCACTTTTTTACTGCAGTATATAACCCCTCGCATCTTGTGTCTGACTTATCTGGCGTAAAGTAACTATTTTATTCAGTGCGATGCTTGCTCTTGGAATGTTACGTGCCATTCCCTTATGAGACATCTGTGCAAGTCCCTCTATTACAGCCTATAAACCTGAAAAAATATGGTTTTCTGGAGCGGAACTTGAAAAAAATATTTGTTGTAATTAGGCAAAACGAAACATGTTCAAAATCTAATCCTATTACAGCAATATCTAGTGCCAGATAACCCAGTGACAGTCCATCCATTGCCCTCACCAGTATGACGACTGCTTTGTAGCTTTAAGCATGTGGACAATTATTCAGATTGTTTTACTCATTCCATTGCATACCAGCTCTTGGCAATGCTGTTTTAAAATTATGATTCCCTATGTGATTTCTGGCTTCTGGACAAGTCTTTTATATAGAAGTGCCAAAAAGAATTTTACATGTAACTTTTACAGCAGGAGATGGAATGTTAGGTTACAGATGTTCAGAATCAAGGTAACAAACACTTAAGGAGAACTTACTTGTTTACTTCACTGTATCAGCCAATTTTCAATGAATGGTGTCACTTACTCAGCTTACTAACTAAAGAAGACATGCCCCAAATATAAAAGGTTTTTTCCTGTACAATATTCACCTCTAGATTTTGCACGGAACAAAGAGGAAAATTTACCAAAGGCTTTGTGCCAGTTTATGTTAGGTTGTATTTAAAGTCATAGATATAAAATACTGCATGCAAAAAACTGACCCCCTAATGGAGGCTAGACAATAGTAGTCAATGGGAAAGATGGGTCCCAGTGTCTGAATAGAACAAAATGTAAGTGTGAACATAGCCATACAGACTTAAAAGATTATTGCCCAGAAATTTGCTTTCCTTACTACAACACTTTCTCCTGATGCAAGTAAGGCCTGGTGCAATTTTCCATCATTCTTGAAGGTTTTAAGCCATAGTTACAGGTGGACACACTACAAACAGCTTCTCTTAAATATTGTATAAGTTATTGTTTCTAGGTGCCACATAATTGGATATATTCACTGGGAGTGCGATTTTCATATACAACTCCCACTCCCAGCTGTAACTTTATCTGTGGATATGTCTGTGCTTGCGGCACCTAGAAAGACAGTGGCCCAGATATATTTAAGTGTTTGTGCCAGTTATCTGTCTGACTTTGCAAACTGCTTGCACATGTAGGACAACAGGCAAAAGGACACATTCCCGGACCTTCCCCTCCTTGCTTACAAACAGCCACCAAATATGAAGAATCTCCTGGTAAAAAGTACCCTCTCACCACCAACACATATGGGCACTTTTCCCTGCAATAATAAAATATGCAAGACTTGTGCCCATGTTCTATCTTTAAGCACAGTCCACATCCCCAATACACAACAGGAGTATAAATCGCGGGCACATTCTCCTACACATCCTCCAATGTTGTATACATGATACTATCCATGAGGTGTTGCAAAAATAATATATACATTGGGGAGACTCAAAAAAAACTATGGAGCAAGATGAATTCTCACAGACACGCCTTAAGCAAGGGAATGAATACACCTGTGTGAAAACACTTTTCTGGACTGGGCCACAGTAAGAAAGATTTAACCCGTAAAAGCCAAGACCCTTTTCCGTTTTTTCAGTTTCCATTTTTCACTCCTCACCTCCAAAAATCTATAACTTTTTTATTTTTGCATGTACAGAGCTGTGTGAGGGCTTATTTTCTGTGAGCAATTCATAGTGACAGTATTTAATATTCCATGCCGTGTACTGGGAATGGGAAAAAATTCCAAATGCAGTGAAATTGGTGAAAAATAACATTTGTGCTGTTTTCTTGTGGGCTTGGATTTTATAGCTTTCACAGTGCTCCCCAAATTACATGTCTTCTTTATTCTTTGGGTCCATGCGATCACAAGATACCAAATTTGTATAGGTTTTATAATGTTTTCATACATTTACAAAAATTAAAACCTCCTGCACAAAAAAAAATTATTTTGCTATCTTCTGGCGCTAATAACTTTTTCATACTTCGGTGTACGGAGCTGTGGATGGTGTCATTTTTTGTGACTTTTCATGATGTTTTCAATATTATATGACTTCTAGGGAAAAGGGGGGGGGGGTGATATGAATTTTTTAATATAATTAAATTTTTTGTAACTTTTTTAGTTTTTTTACTATTTTTCAGGCCCCCTAGGGTATTTTAACTCTAGGTTGTCTGATTGATCCTACCATTGATTTCCATGCTACAGTATGGCAGTATATGGGCATTTTCCTTCTCATTCATTACAATGTGCGAATCGGACATTGTAATGAATAGGTTATGGCAAGCAATCACCGCCCCTCAATGACATCATAGGGAATCGGTGATCTTCACCAAGATGGCGGTGCCCAAGTGCCGCCATTTTCCTGAAGCCGCCGGCAAACTGAACAGGTTAACACCCGCTATCAGTGCTAGTAGCTGTGCTAGCAGTGCTTACCGGCTATAGAGAGGGCTCAGCGTACTACTACATCACGCGTCGGTAAGGGTTTAAAGGTCCTTATACTGAAAGGTGACTTTAAGTATAGCAGAGAAAGGAAAACCTGGGAGTCCAAGCTGATGATGACCTTCCAGTAACTGACACAAGGCCTCAAGATTGCACCTGGGTTTATGGCTCATTACATGGACTCACTTCAAACCCTATAATAGACTGACTCCAGACCCCTGCCACCCTAGACCATCCCCACACGGCCTTTCTCTGTCTAACATAAACTCCTGGTTTTTTTGGCCCAGGCTTATCTTAATTGTGTCCCACCATATGAACTAATCATCTTAGTGTAACATCTCTCAAATGTTGTGTTTTTCTCTCATCATTTGTATCCTTGCCTGATGAAGGGGCCTTGTATGCCCTGAAAGCTTGCAACAAATATGATTTTTCTGGTTAGCCAATAAACAGATCATTCCTTAAGCAATTTTGTAGTTTTTACACAAAAGTATTTACATCATAGAATTATGTTCCTGACTAACACTGTACTTCTAAACTTCTCTCAACATACGAGGATAACCCCTATAATGATTACAACTAGGTGTACGGAGTGGATGTGGTGTCCTAGAAACATTTCCTCTCTATGATGCTAGGTAGGTTTGTTCAACCCCCCGTGTAATGTAATGTAAGGGCAGTGCTATAGAGTCTCTCAGTTTGCGGGATGAAACAGCCCAGCCTCACATTGTTCAATAGCAAGAATCTGATGGCTTGCACAACAACCTTCAGAATAACAGGATAACGCTGATGTCCTGAGATTAAATATTTATTGTATGACCCTGCTGTAAAGACTGAAAAAGAACAAGAAATGACAATTGGGTTCTGTTTCTGCATTATCCCTCCATCAGCTTAGTCTCAGCTTTACCCACTCGCCCAATATAACATATGAATTCCTCGAGGCAGTGTTGGATGAGTTGTTTGGCATTCATGTACCTTGTAACTCATTGATGAAACCATGTTCTTCAGCAGCAGTTTGGCAGCCATTTCTGTATCATTAACCACTTTAATGATTCTCCACAGCATCACTGACCATGAGAGACTGTTACATGTTTTCATTACAAAGCCTGTGCACAAAGAAGCAGCTGAAAACAATGCAGAGTGTCCTTTGTTATTGACTGGGGCCCAGCTATTGTCCCCAGCAGTCTTCTGCATAGAAGAGTTAAGTTTTAGGAAAAGAGTAGTTATATCATATATCTTATGTAAAATATTAGCCACATAAAAAATGCATTTATCTACGTATCTGGATCTTTGTATCTGGAAAATATGTACAGATACAGGTAGTGAGAAGATATTGTAATACATGCCTGTAGCAAAGATGTTTCTCAACCATCTTTGTACATAATTAAACCATATTCCTGACACCATTGTTTTTCCCATCTCCGACATCAATCCCTGCATTAATCCTTTCTATCCAAAGGAAGTGCTAGATACATCATGGCAGATGCAAGGTCTGAATATCTCCATCTTTGCTAGATATTTTCAGAAGCTTCCTATTTACTTGCTTGGAAATATCTTTAAGAAGTAATGGTATCCAATGGGATTTTTTTCTATCATAACTAGGAAAAAAGGTTCAAACTGTCCTAATCAAAAATCTTATTTTTTTCACAGATTCTTTTTTAACTTTTTATTATACTAAACCAAAAACTGAACAGTAGAAGAAATAGTACACGGCAGAGTACTGGGCCGTGTCAGTGATCATATACAATATCTATTGTAAATTTTAAGAATACTGCAAATAAAGCATGAGCCTATGTGTCACAGATCAGAGGTGATTTATGAAAGAGGAAGCACTACATGATATATGTAAGGGACACTTACTGATAGATTCAGGCGCCCTGACTGTGGTAATTGTTTTATATTTGTTATCAATTGCCTTTCTTCTAAAATCAACATTTAAAATTATGCTAATGAGACAGAAGGGCTCTGGAGGTTGTTACCAGAGCCCCTCAATGCTATTACACTGCGCAGAGGACATGTCTCCCCTCCTAGTAATCTCTCTGTCTGGTCTGGGTTCACTTAAAGACATGATAAATTTGTTGGTCCTGGTGCCTCATCTAACTATAAATAAAAACTACAAAATACTTCCTTTTTAAGAAATAGAACATACAACGACCATGTAGGGCTGCACAGTATAATGTCTATGTTTCTCTGCATAGTTCTAGAAAAAGAGACTGTAAAAGTAGATTGTCCTAAGGAAGGATGTGGTTAAAAGCAAGATTTATTACTCTCTTATTGTAAATCCACTCAGAGATCTATCCTTACAAGTATAATCTACACTGTAAAACTTGCACAATCCAGTAAGCAGGGGGCAGCACAGCAACACAACAGAGTTCATTGTTCTCAGCGCTAAAGGATTATGTGATTTTATGCCATGCTGTCAGAACAATGCACAGGCTGTATGTGGGCAGCCATGCCTTAAAATCATCAGTATTTACCCCAGTAGCTTTAACACTTACATACATATTCATCCCGTTTCTGTTTTAGACCGCCTCAGAACAGGTTATTAACTAGTTTATTGCCAGGAAAGCTCATGTCAGTGCAAGCAAATTTCTAATAAAAAAAACACAGTCCATTCTTCTTCATCTTGAAAATACATATGAAAATAATCTTAGTGAATTTTTAATGGCTTATGTAAAATGAAGGCACTATATGGAACAACAGTACCATATTCATCTACTCTCACACTCTTTTTCCTATGTAAGTTTTTCAAATGTATACATAGTCCCCATAATGGGAGCAGAAAAGTGTTCCTTTTAGCATTTGCTGGACTACCGAATTTATCGAATTTTCTCACGCTGTACAGAGACAGCTACTCACTATAATGGCATCTGTTGAGGGTATATGTGGGAGGTGTATATCACGGTAAAACACAACATAATTATCATAAGTGATTTGCAGTAACAATCTAAATATATTAATATAAATCCCACCCAGAAACTGTGGAAACCTGCAGTGTTAAGTGATTTACTCTGTAGTGAGAGAATATGCAGAATCATTGCATTAAATTCAAATGAATGAATCTACCATTGAACTTGGCCTCATCCCCAACTTTGCCTCACAGAATGTGTCCCCCACCTTATAATACTGTTTGTTTTATAATATACCTACTGTATAAAATAGCCTTCCCAAGCTAGAAACCATCATTTGTGTGATTATTGAGTTCAGCACTACACTTCTAACCTGTCTGCCTTGTCAGACACCTTACAATTATAAGAAAGATGTATCTGTCATTCTAATTTCCTGAAGGTTAATACATATGGAGTGGTACCTATAGACACCAGTAATATACAGCATGGCATTGTATTTCTTTAGAGCTTAGCTAGTTGTTCAAACGTGTCCTTGGTTAGATGTTAGTATTGATTGTGATATAGGAAAAGAAAGGGCCCCAGTGTACAACATTTAACATTTATGTTTCACAGGGGGGAAGGAACGGATTGCTTCCTCCATCCAATATTTGTAATATCAGCATGGATCAATAACCTGCTGTGATTCAGGGAGCTGCAGGAGAAATAAATTGTCGAAAAATCCTCTGGCCAGCATCTGACACTCTGCACTGTAGTACACTTGTAGCCTCACTTAGCAGGCTTAGAAGACACATTTTGTATCCCATGAACACTGATTTTCACTTATGGGTCATTAACACCTGTGTATAACTGTACACTTACTATACATTTATATGGCAGATCCTTGTCTGGACTGCATTATGATGACCACAATGTAGGATGTGCGCAATTGTTTTGGCTAAAATAGAAATTATAGAGTGAATGAGGTTATGTTAAAGTGATGCAGCTTGAAGTCGCAGGCACACATGTTTACGGCACTGTTACTTTACCATATGCTGGAGAAGAAAAGGCCTTTTAAAGAACATTTCAGATTTATGGGGAAACATTTGAAGTTGTATAATATTATGTTGGAATTAGTTCTCTATTCTCGATACTAAAACCAGTACTCAGAGGAGTCATCCGGAGCACTTTATGTTAGAATACACTTTATTTCATTTCACCTTGCTTTATGACATGATTGAATGAGATTTAGTAAATCAGTAGCATTAAAGGTGAGTCTTATTATTAAATAGCAGGCATTTGGCAAGTAAAGTACCCCCCCCCCCCTTAATATATATCTTTTTAGGCCCTCTAAAGAATAACGCTCAATGATTTTTTCATGAGGAAAAAACATTTTGTGATACAATTCAGTTTTCCCTTTATGTTCTTTTAATCTTGTCCCAGGAATGCATACACAAAGCTTAAATAATATGCCAATAAATTCACTTTTGATGTTTTATGCATGATATCATTTAAGTGGTTACTTTTGATAATTAAGAATCCTTAGACATGAATATGCATTAAATACATGGCCCCTTTTTATGTGATAATGTGTTCTACTGAACGTAGATTAAGCTCACACTTCCGTTATTAATAGTAGAAAAGAATAGCACAGCAGCCTGCACAACAGAAGATACAATGAAGTTAACTTTCCATTTTTAGTTTCCATTATGCTCTACTAAAACATTGAGTGTAGTGGAAAACCCCAATGCAGGTGTGAACTGGGCCTTAGTGATTTAAAGGAAATTTACCACCACAGAGGGGCTCTGGTAATGACCCCAGAGCCCTTATGGCTCATTAGCCTAAATTATTTTATACAACAAAAGGAAGTGTGCTACATATGAGCCAAAAAGGTCATAAAAAGAACAATCTTTTTTTCTATCAAATAGAGACAAAACACAGATAAATATATGTTCTAAACATGGATAAAAAATATAAGAAGATTACTAGATACACAGTGCCTGGATCTAAGTGCTACTGGTTTATCATGCTTGATCTTTATGGTAGATTTCCTTTAACCCTTTCACGACCCGTGATCGCGGGTGTTTTCACCGATCGCGGGTGTTCCACGCGCCGCCATCTTTTCGAGGATCGCCGCTCCCTGTGACGTCATCGGGAGTGGAGATCCGTCGCCATGGTAACCTCGGGTCTCGCGAAGACCCGAGGCTACTTAGGGTTAACCTATGCATTACAATGTGCTATCAGCACATTGTAATGTATGAGTAGTAAAATCCCCATATACTGCCATACTGTAGTATGGCAGTATATGATAGGATCGTGCAGACCCCCTAGGGTTAAAGTACCCTAGGGAGTCTGAAAAGTACTAAAAATAAAAAAAAGTAAAAAAAAAAAAATTATAATAAAAAACCCTAAAAACTCAAATCACCCCCCTTTCCCTAGAACTGATATAAATATAAATAAACAGTAAAAATCATAAACACATTAGGTATCGCCGCGTCCGAAAATGCCCCATCTATCAAAATATGATAACGGTTTTTCACTGCGTTTAATCCCGTAATGGAAAATCGCGCCCAAAGTCGAAAATTGCACTTTTTTTGTCATTTAAAAAAATTAAAAAATTCTATAAAAAGTGATCACAAGGTCGAACAGTCCTAAAATTGATAACATTGTAAACGTCATCAAAATCCGCAAAAAACGACACCACCCACAGCTCAGTACACCAAAGTATAAAAAAGTTATTAGCGCCAGAAGATGGCAAAATCCCAAAAACAAATTTTGTACAGGAGGTTTTAATTTTTTTAAATGTATGAAAACATTATAAAACCTATACAAATTTGGTATCCCCGTAATCGTACCGACCCAAAGAATAAAGTAGACATGTCATTTGGGGCGCACAGTGAAATCCGTAAGATCCAAGCCCACAAGAAGGCGGCACAAATGCGTTTTTTTTACCAATTTCACTGCATTTGGAATTTTTTCCCGCTTCCTAGTACACGGCATGGAATATTCAATACCATCTCTATGAAGTGCAATTTGTTACGCAGAAAATAAGCCGTCACACAGCTCTGTACATGGAAAAATAAAAAAGTTATGGATTTTTGATCATGGGGAGTAAAAAATGAAAATGAAAAAACAAAAAAGGGCCAGGTCCTGAAAGGGTTAAAGCATGGTATTGGGTCTCAAAGAGGAAACCCGACCTGTGCACCATAATGGAGAATGGTGCAAATGCATGTGAGATAGTACACATCTATAAAGAACTCCCATATATAACTACATTATCTATACAGGCAAGTGTACATGAGCACCATAGTCCATGGGTTCCTAAAACACTATTTAAAATTAATGTTTTGCACAATATTTAAGCAATTAAGGTTTAAGCATTAAACATGTTTTGATAATAAATCCATTTTTCATTTTCTTAAGTGGTAAAGCCTATGTACTTTGTTATGTGTTACCTGGGATCAGCACGTAATGTACTACCCCTATGGTGTTATTTAGTAGTTAAGATGATCAAAAAACCTGTTCCTTTAATTCTAAGAACATTTAAGAAAAATGGATTAATAAATCAAATTAACATCTTTACAACATTGAACAATCACACTCCAAAAAATGATACGATGTAAAACATGCCAACACTTTGTGCCTCAAATATTCAAAGATGGCTTGTAACGTTACCTAGAATGTGATTGTTAAGAGCTTTAATCCTCATGCACTGAACATTAGGAAATTGTACCCCTGGCATTAGACCAGTATTTGATTTAATGTTCGCCTTGGGTGATAACTACACTATGATTCCTCAAAGCAATGTGTCCTTTGCTGTCATAAATGAAGCAACACTTTCACTGACTGCATCTTTAAGAAGCACACAGCATCCAACATGAAACATCACCAGAAATTAAATCAAATCCTACTTCATCCCTCAAGGAGATAAAGCGTCATTTGTAAAGCTTCCAACATATAAACTAGAAAAATATATATATATATTTTTGTCTGTAGGATATATGTGGAAAAATAATTTATGTCTCATGTGGTTATGGAGGAAAATAAAGAAAAACAAATGAAGACAATGCGAGTCAAGGATTCTACATTATTCTCCCTATAAACCTCCCGATGTAAGCAGAGACTGTGCTTCGGGCTTCGACTGAGTTCATCTGACTGCAGCCTATTGCCAAACATTAATTTCTTTAATTTACCAAAACTGTTGAGCTGGTCATATCATTTGTAGTTTTAGATCGAAACAGGTCATGTATAAGGTCTACAAAGTCATACAAATGCTACTCCTGCAAATTTAGCCTGATAGACTGAAGGCCCCCCCTGGATATAGCCAAGGCCCCAAGATCAAGTGATGTCTTAAGTTTACAGTAGTCTAAAAAATTGTAATCTTCCTGGTAGAATAATACACACTGCTAATATAATAGCACAGGAGTAAATGGAGGTGCACTGGTTACTCAATACACATTTGTTTAGGTCGTTTGTATTAATAAAAGGACTGGGTAGGATGTACCTACATTTAGTTATAATCCCCTCTACATTACTCATTAAGTGAGGGGCATCACTGTGTAAATATGCAGGTCACAGTATAGGTTATGTAATAGAATGCAGGACCTTAATAGACCCCATGGGACATACAGGGTGAGTTAGAACTAAAAGATGGACATTGCACCCCAGAAAAAATTCAAAGGATTTCACCTCTTTAACAAAACATCTGTGGTCCATGGTAATATATATACTGTAGCTATGTCCTCCATTACCGTTTCAACAATGAGACATCCAAAATAAGCTGGGTGAAAATTCTTGAAAATAAAGAACTCTTATATTAATCACAGTCTTCAACAGTACAGCATGTTCCTTCCAATAATCATCTTACTGATACAAACTTAAAAGAAACTCTTTAAAGTGAACTTTTCAATGCAATCCAGCCACCAGTCTTATTGACCAATGGTTTAATCTCTGATATCACTCTATAAGTGCTGTCCATTGCCTGGTGAAAAATACAGACACTGTATACAGGCGGTCCCCTACTTAAGAACACCCAACTTACATACGACCCCTAGTTACAAACGGACCTCTGGATTTTGGTAATTTACTGTACTTTAGTCCTAGGCTACAATAATCAGCTGTAACAGTTATCACAGGTGTCTGTAGTTAAGATTTATTGTTTATCCCAGTTCTTATGACAATCCATCATATTTAAAATCCAATTGTCACAGAGACCAAAAAAATTTTGACTGGGGTTACAATAATAAAGTATACAGTTCCGACTTACATACAAACTCAACTTAAGAACAAACCTACAGAAGCTATCTTGTAAGTAACCCGGGGACTGCCTGTACTTTCTTAGAGAGGGGTCCATTGTACATTTACCTCTTCTAATGATAATAGGAAATCTGTATGTATGTAGCACTATCATATTCTGCTTTACATATCATTGAGTATATATACTAACAACATAAGTCACTTATTTACAAATCTGTCCTGAGACAGAAAAAAGCCTTGTAGGTCAGGGCTAAAACGTAACTTTTAATGCTGTATTAAAATGTACATTATTTGATTATATATTCCACGCTGTGATTAAAAATCGCATGCAGAGGCTGCTATGTATCTTGTATTAAGTCTATCTATTTGTGACCATCATTTAGGTTCCTGCAGTAACCAATTGATTAGAGAGCCTCTACAAGACATTTAAAAAACAACAAACATGAGCCCCCCCGACATGTTTCGCTGGAAACCCAGCGTCATCAGCCCATATCCCCTGATGATGCTGGGTTTCCGGCGAAACATGTCGGAAGATGTTGTAAATAAGGTTAGTTACAGCCTTGGCAGTCCTAATAGGGCTATTTTTGGTGTAGGAAACAACATAAGTCATTACAGAGTTTTAGAATAGTCATCAATTGAAACAGTAAAGCTTACAATTTAGAGAGATGTCAGATAAAGGAACATCATATCCTGTACGGCCCCAGTAACATGCAGAAGTAGTTGATATTGCTTGTGGTGTTAATGACTTGTAGTTGACTGTTGTTAAATATATAATTGCCTACAAATGACCTACAAAAATACTGCTGGGGATGCTGTAATTTAAGTGTTACCCCTTCGAACATTTGGAATGAGTGGTGTTCAATCTCCTTTACCTTCTTATCAGACATGTTGGTCAAGGTTGTCTTTCTAATAAAAGAATAATAAATACATTTTCTGAAAACATGTCTCCCAGATATTATCACCTTCGAGCTCTTCTTTGGAAACTATTCCCACAAGAAAGAAAGATTTGAGCATGCAGCGGCTGGTATTTAAAAGGAATCCACTGACAGATCTAAGGCTAAAATTTCACACACTTCAGTCAGCAGAATATTCTCGCCAGGAATTAATTAGTTGTTGAATAATTCACAAGGACAGTGTAGGATGGATTCAACTTTCAACCATTACATGTTTAGAGAAAATTAGAGAAAATACAAAGTTCATTGCTTCCATCAAATTAACTCAGAGCCACTAACATCAAGACTGTTTGAAAGCTACCGTGACTATATAAGTAGTAATATGGAAATATAATTCACTCATTAAAAGAACCATGGGGGTCAAACAGAAATCGTAACCTAACCTTGCATGTGCATAGCTATCCAAGCTATCCAAAAGATGTTCCATATCTGCATCATATAATCCCAGTGCTTTACAAACAGAAGAACGAGAAGCATAGCTACCCTGGGCTGCTGTCAGTATTACTTTAAGGGAATCTGTCAACAGGAGCCTTTTTTCTGGCTCCCCATGCCCCCATAGAAAATAGTTAACACATCGCCCAAGAGTTTTTATAGTTTTTATGCAGAGCAGTGCTCCTATTCCCATGGGAGTGGCCAGTGAGGAGTGGGGCAGACATATATGATGTCCTGTGGGGGGAAGTGATGTGGGGGAGGGGGAGATGGGGGACATGGGAAAGTTTTTTAAATTTGAAATCGATGCACGACAGAGTGGTTTCCCGAGGGTGGGGGGAAACCACTCCTCATTGGCCACTCCCATGGGACTAGGGACACTGCTCTGCATACAGAAACGTAAACTTTGATCCCACTTAGCTTTTATTTAAAAAAAAAAACTGTTTTACGATAAAAAGTGTACACTATTGTCAACCAGGATATGGGGAGCCACAAAAAAGGCTCCTGGTGACAGTTTCCCTTTAATAGGTTAAATTGTGGTCATAGACAATAGCTGTACCACAAAAAGAACTGATAATGCTAAATGGTTTAGATTATTGTCACGGGTGGTCCCGCGCTCCTGTGCGACTCACGGGTCCCGGCTCCTGCCCTGGCTTCTGTGGCCGCCACCGCGGCTGCTCCATCATCTTCGGCCATGCGCGCGCGTCCCCGACTGCTAGGGGTTGATTTCAGGGTTGTCATCTCATTTTTACATATAAGTAAACAACTACCAGTAATTGTTTTGCTCAGGAACATCATAACCAGCTCTCCTGAAGTCTGATGCTTGATGTAAATCACACTGAAGGGGTGTTCAGAGATGGGAAGAGCTTTAAATTAGCGCTAAACGCTCTGCCTTCACGACTTTATAAAACTAATGTTCATCTTGCCACTGTGAAACAGTGGTGTGTTGCTATTGGTTTGGGCGAAGAAACAATGCCCGCTTAAGCTGCAAGGTGCTGGCTACCGCTGGAGCCATGATACAGTGTTCCTCCTGACTTGCGTTAAGACATTGGTTGTGATCATTTACATTTCAGGTCCTCTGATGACACTATGACTGGTGGTCTTGGCTGCCATGTTCCAGTTTCGGTGCTCTGTTGCACCAAGTCATGCAATATGGAGCCCCTGCTGCTGTCGATCAACTAGGTACTGAAAGGGGGATGACAGACTTAGTGCCAAGCCTGTGCCACAGGGGGTGGGGTCGGGGGAGCCACCAACTGCAGCGCCATTCTTGACAGTACATTCTATTAAGTCCACCAGATTTAGATTAGGTTTGTCATTGTAGGAGGACAGAGGTAATGGTGTGACTTTACTTTACATTTTGCAAGTGTAAGATGGGTGATAAAGTTATTTGAGTTTGACAAGTGCTTACAAGAAAGAGTCCTTTTGTTCACTGGTTCAATTCTGGACTAATTCTGTTGTGCACTTATATGCACTTAAATGATGAAGGTGGAAGAAAAATCTTCATTTGGCCTCCTGTCCCTTTTAACTGAAATGGACTTTTTAAAGGATAGAGCTGAGATGGCACATTGCTGTATTATAATAAGGATGGTTACTGTATATTAAACACTACTTATAATGATATGCATCTTTTTTTCCCTCGCTCACTTGCGTATGATATTACTACTATAAATCTGTCTTCCCGTTTACATGAATATCTGCATATTCCCTCATATGAACACACGAGTGTTGCTTGTTTTCCCCTCACTCATTAATATTAATGTATGTGTACAGTCTTCATTTTAGGGATTTTATTTTACTTAATGACTGCAAATGGAAGGGAAATGCAAATGTTCTTTGTTATTTCATTTGTGCTGCTCTTGCATGCAGCTTCCATAAACCACAACACCAAACCTCAGGGGTTTCTTCTAAATTGGAACTGTGGTTAGGCACTTGTCACTATGACTTACAGTAGCTGCTAAAAGTTACCTGGAGCTAATGCTTTGAGAGCACTTAGTCAAACGTAATATAGAGGGGAAATATTTCTGGAGAACACTTCCCAGTAGTGGGGAGATACTTCTTGTCAGCTCATACTGTGCAGGGAAAGGAAAGATTGAGCAAATGCTGGTAAATTTTGCTTCAGAGAATGTGAGCAACTTCACCATGGGCTTTGGTCTATGGATGCCTCCCGAAAGGAATCATTGGTTTCTGTAAACAATTTGTCACAATGAAGTGAAGAGGTTTCTCATGAGATCTCCCGAGGAGGTGTAATGTCAGCATGGCTGACCCTAAATCTCTTTTTTTAGCACATACACTGATGTAAGCTTGGGATGCAAAATGAGCACAAGTAGGAGATTCCAGTAAATTATGTACAATTCTTGGGAAAGCATCAGCACCGCACTTAATATGATGTGTAGGACTATCAAGCTATGCTTATGTATGACTATCTATGCAAGTGAATCTCAGCCCTCAGACTCTCTTAAATATCCATCACTTCTCTGTACATGAAAAAGAAATTTCTTGCAATTCAATTATGGGACTATATGTCTGATATTGAAGAGATATATTTATAAATGTGTGTGTAAAGATAAATGTGGTACTTTAGATTAGATAGATAGATAAATGGGTAGAAGATTGATAGATAATAGATAGATAGATAGACAGACATATACAGCATAGAAATATCTATGGCATGTAAGAAATTTATTACAGTACAGGTGGCCCCCTACTTTAGGTTGCTTGATCCTCTGAATTTTGTAATGTAACAGATTTCTGCCGTACATCTATTTATTTCTGTGCACCTTAAAGTAAGCCTACCATCAAGAATCTATCTAATAAGGTACATCCCGTGGCCAGTTCCTGGATTTATGTGCAGCCAATGCTTTTTTTATTAAAACTTTTAGTGTTTCAGATATGTATAAAAAGTTTATTTTATAAATATGCATATTTTCTTTGGAGGCTACGGGGTCGTAGAGTAGCCACGCTGTGGAGCGGGACCTACATGTACTGCACGTCCCAGTAGCCTCTTTCGATCCCTCCTATGACTTTTCTTCAGTGCACAGCTACATCGAGCACTCTCTCCAAAGCTGGAGTTCTGTCAATGCGCAGTAGCTCAGGCTTTGGAAACAAGGTCACGTAGGTGTGACTGTGAACACTCATCTGCGAAGCCGGAGCTGCTGTACATGCGCAGAACTGCGGCTTCACAGCAACATCGAGCTGCATGCTGAAGACTGCCTGAAAGAGGCTACTGGGGCATGGAGTAGCCGCAACTCCTGCTCCATGGCGCAGCTACTCCATGCCCCATTAGACTCCCAAAAAATGAGCATATTTATAAAATACACGTTTTATTTATATCTGGCGCACTTATTAGGTAGATCCGTGATGGCAGGTTTCCTTTAAGGTTGTCCCAGAATAATAACTTACCACAGAAAAGCTAATAAAAGTCAAATAGCAGGGGTCCCATGATAGTGGGGTTCCCATGAATATACTAGTTGTAGCACATGTGATCTGGATTCCCCTGGATTCTAATGACCAGTGGTTGGCCCAGCATTGAGCCCCAGCAAATAGATGCAGGGGTTATATATGAGGACTTCTATGCCAGAAAACTGGCATAGAAGCCCTGAAATAAAAGCAAATCCCTGACGATCTCCCAGCACTTGAGATTATTTCCCCTTTTAAGCTAGCTCCACACCAAGGGGGCGTGGAGGGGTGTGAAGGAGTGGGGACGAGGACAGTGGTGGAGTGGGTGGTGCGGGGTGTTCCTGCCTGTGGCTGCACACAAACTGCAGTGAATGAACCTTCAAAGTGTGCATGTTGCGGAATATTTCTAGGGCCTGGAGTACAAGTAAACGCTGCACAGCTCGCAACTAGATACATTAAGAGACCGAAGCCGGGGTATGATAAATAATCCCCATATTTTTTATTCTGTGCAGCGGTAATAAGTTGTAATTCTGCGTGTCTGACACTTTATCAGGAATCATAGTATATATTATAATACCGTAAACAGACTTTTAATAAATCCTTTCAAACCTTATGTAGGTGTTCATGGCCCTTGGACTTTATAGCCACACAGCTAGTCCCTGCATAAGATCATCAGAAGATCACATTCCTGGGGGAAGTCAAAGATGCAATAATTAAAATTTTTATAGTAATTTTATCTTTTTGTCCTTTCCTAACTGTACTAATAAGTTCTCTAGGTCAAACTTCCTAGGCAATTATTAAGTATTTAAACATTATGTGATAGAAATGAAACTTTGATGAAAATGTTATCTTTATGTGATTACAGGAGATAGCATCTGTTGGATTAATAGGATGTTTTATATTTCATCTCTACAGGGACTTATGCATTCCAGTGGACCTGTGGGGAGACACCGACAGCTGGTGCTGGTATTAGAGGGGGAGCTGTACCTTATTCCATTTGCTCTCTTAAAAGGGAGCTCATCAAATGAGTACCTTTATGAACGCTTCAGTCTGATTGCTGTCCCTTCCATCCAATCTCTGAACATAAATTCCAAGGTAAGGGTAAAGAAGATTAGGTTACCTAAGTCCACAATAAATACATGTTTTCTACTTTCCTCCTGTCCATGAAAGGCAGGCTTTCAATGGTTATTTTTTAAAATGGTTAAATGTTTTTATTAACTGTAGCAACCAATTAGTATATTAGTGTAGAGGTCTCTACTTTCTCAAGAGTTTTCATCTTCTGACTGTGTGACTATGTATAAATCACAGCAGCAGATGAGTGTTCTTATCATGATGAAGCAGTGAGCTGTCTATTTCTATATTTAAAGTACCCTTGTTATGCCATATGAAAAAAGTAAGTTATTATAGGAGAATGAGCTGTAAAAATTAGACTCCAATAATAAGAGCTGTCAACTGGTCAAACAACACATAGTGAAGATGTATTCAACACCTGTGGATGGTGGGATATATAATATATATAATATATATTTTAATATGTGAATAAAAGTGGACAACAGTTCATATAACCAACTAAGTAACAATCTTATCTCTATAATTTTACTTATTTTTGGTTCCATTCCTGGAAACAGATAAAGTATGACTGCATTGAAACTGCTTGTGTAAACAGCCAACAAAAACAGCCTCTAGCAAAATACAGCTTCTCTGCCACACTGGGTTGACTGTAGAGGACAAGTTGAATAACGATTCACTAACTGGAATTTATCAAAAATTATCACAGCACCCTGGTAAAAGGTCATGGCCCAAGATGTTATATTACAATATGCTTATCACTAGGATGAATGAATGGAGTGGGAAGTGGACCACGTGTGCCGCTACTCCATTTATTCCCTATGCCAGATAGACATGCAATTTGCTCATCTATTTCTAGCTGCTCATGTGACAAATGGGATTACCCTTCTTGTGAACAATAGGGATCTGACTCCCACTCTTGACCATGTATATCACTATCCTGTTATTTATCTGACTGCATAAGGCTGACATAACAAGGGTATTTGAGAAGAGAAAACCCTATTCACTTAACTTAAATTACTTATGTTGTATGTTTTAGACCAGAGTTTGTTTATTTTGCAGTCTCATTTGCGGAAGAATGCTCCAATATACTCAAGTTCTACCTCAATGGCAGCTGTCATAGGAAACCCTAAGCTTCCCCCATCAGTGATGGATAGATGGCTGTGGGGTCCAATGCCCTCAGCAGAAGAAGAGGCCTACATGGTGGCTGAATTGCTGGGATGTCAACCTCTCGTTGGCAGTTCAGCTACAAAAGACAAAGTGATGAGTGCCCTAACACAAGCTGAATGCGTCCATTTTGCCACCCACATCTCATGGAAACTTGCGGCTCTAATACTAACGCCTAACAGTGAGAACAACTCTGGAACAAGCAAAAGCACCTTTGGCAATACTTATACAATTCCAGAGTCATTACAAATGCAGGACGATTCCAGCGATGTGGAGAGCATATCAGACTGTCCACCTCTTCAAGAATTTCTGTTGACAGCGGCAGATGTCCTGGATCTACGACTCCCTGTTAAATTAGTCATTCTTGGATCATACCAGGAATCCAGCAACAAGGTTACGGCAGATGGAGTAATTGGCTTAACACGAGCTTTCCTGGCGGCTGGGGCCCAGTGTGTCCTTGTGTCTCTTTGGCCAGTTCCGGTTGCAGCTTCAAAAATGTTTGTTCATGCTTTTTACTCGTCACTTTTAAATGGAATGAAAGCAAGTGCTTCCCTATCCGAGGCAATGAAAACAGTGCAGAGCAGTAAGCAATACTCACATCCATCAAACTGGGCAGGTATGATAATTACTTTGTGTCTACACTCTACATCATTTTTATTGTACGCAGCTGCTATCCTTGTCATTTGTAACTGTGCCTCGCTACTTGACATTACATTTGCAGTATATCTTCAATTGTCATCACTTTTTCTGGGTGTTGCTGTAGGAACTTTAACAGTTCACTATCTGCGACTAAATCTGACTGTAGTCTAGAAATGTAACAGTTCCATCATCGGACCCTGTTCATAAATAGATCACATGTATCTGCTAATGTTTATTCACTTAAATATTAATACATGGTTTTCGGATTAATAATTATAGTCGTTGTGAGTTAATGATAATGGGACTGAGCTTTAATAGCAAGTAGAGACAGTTTTTGTATGGTATTATGTCTTTGTGAAAAATGAATACAATTTGGATCAAAGCTGATCAGACACATAAACTAAGTGTTACCTATTTGTTCCTGGGCAGCATTGATGCTTCTCTTGAGAAGCGACAAACCGTCTGAAGTCCGGTCACTGCCGGACCAATCACTGGTCCCAACAGTGATCTACACACAAATGGCCCATCAAAGGGCCAGAAGGAGAAATAAACTCTCCCCTTTAATGCCAGGAAAATGACAAAAAGGTTATAATATAATCACCTTTCAAGCTCAAGTTCCTTGCATCACCAAAACTGGTTTGTCATACATCAGACACACACCACTAACACCTAAAAGGTATGGATGCCTCCCCCCCCCCAGTTGACTGTTTGACTTGACACCTGGGAGCATCTTATGTAGCGATCATTGTTATACCCACGGTGTAATAGAGAAGTAGTATATTCACAATATACATTAGTATTACAGTATGTTTTACAAATGACCTGCATTATAGGAAGATTAATATGCAATTACTGATGGGAAGCAATTTAGACCTTTGCTCTCAATAATATAAGATTAGTGGAGTTACAGGTATGGGACTGTGTAGTAAAATTGATGCTTTACACCATGTGTTAGAGGATGCCTTAGCATTGTTACAGCTCTCCATATGTGGCAGAAACTAATCTGCCTCTGTACAGTAATCCACAAAGTTCAGCAAATTAAATTATTGATCAGTTTTCTTTAGTGTGGTGAAATTCTAGTTTATTGCCTCTTATATGTTAACTGAAACATAATGGAGAGGAAAAGGCTGTGATCAATATTTTAGTATAACCTTTTTATTAAGTTAGGAATTGAAAGAGAAGCCCAAAGCTAGAGCATTGGAAGAATGTGGCTTACTAAATAGATTTTCTATTCTATGTTTTAGTGGTAATAATTACAGATAAATGTAATGGCGCCTTTTACCGGAGAAGCAAATGGATGGCTTCATTTGGATCCATGTTAATTATTCATAGTGTAGACAATGAATTTGCCACTTGTGGCCAATAAATGCTGATGCGCTGTTTGCAGCAAGTATTTTAGTACTGGCAGAAAGTAGAAAAAGCTGCAGTTTTACCTCAAACTCAGCAGTTTGAATAGGTCAACACTGCTACTATTTCTTACCAACACTACAATGAAGGGCAGAGGTGACATATTTACTTATTACCCTTTAAGGCTTTCTTCACTCAAAGGGGCACATTTACTTACCCGTCCCTGTGTGTTCCCCGGGGTGCGTTCCCCGATGAGAATGCACAGCTGCCGTGATTCACTTACATTGTGCGCCCGATATCCTGCATGTGTCGCTTCCCCGCTCAAGTCGGCCGGAGTTCACCTTCTTCTTCCCGGTGCATGTAATTGCATGGCTTGCGACACAATTTAAATGTTAAATCCAGCGTTTAGTTCCAATCAGTCGGATCGTTCGACGGCCCTCCCCCCTGATTTGTGTCGCATGAAAGCCGGCGCCAATCTGCCAAAGTCCGATCGCGTGCACCAAGATTGTAGTCTGATCTGTATTTATGGTTTTGCTAGTTGCTAGCTTAGCTGTTATAATAGTTAGCATTGCACTGATCTTTACTGTCTATATGCTTATATTGCATAGGATTTATGCTTATCGGAAGTGATGTGAAGCTAAACAGTACATCATCACTCATTGGTCAAGCTCTATCCGAGATCCTGCAGAACCCAGACCGAGCAAGAGATGCATTAAGGGTTTTATTACACTTGGTAAGATCATTTCATCTCTTACTTATAACCTGAGCATATACAGCCTTGGCCAAACTTTCCTGTGTTCATTTACAGTGTATTATATCTACTTAGAATGTCATCTGTCAAGTACCGGTACCATAATAAATCTGCTACATATTAATTATACAATATCGTGGTTACTTTACAGGTTGAAAAGTCTTTGCAGAGGATTCAGAATGGACAACGTAACTCAATGTACACGTCTCAACAGAGTGTAGAAAATAAAGTAGGGGGAATACCAGGCTGGCAGTCACTCTTAACAGCTGTCGGATTCCGACTTGACCCACCAGCCAGTGGTCTTCCTGCAGCGGTCTTTTTCCCAACATCTGACCCTGGAGATCGTCTTCAGCAGTGCAGTACAACCGTTCAGTCACTCCTAGGTACCTATTATTAATGATAAAGTGAGATCTGTTATAACGGGAAAGTATTAATAAAATCGGAAGTTTCTGCAAAACTTTCAGAAAACTGACAATTTTAGTGGGAAAGACACAATAAAAACCAGATTTCAAAAGATTTGTTCTCCATTGGAGATAAGTTTATTCACCTGATCCATATCTGAAATACAATTATATATTACAATGAAACTCTCCAGACGATCAGATGAATTCTCAATTTTGGCAATATGCTAAGAAAATACCACCCTGCAAGATACTTTTCAAAGGGGTTTTGGATGGTACATTCCACTTTAATATCATCCTGAAAAAAAAACATACCCACAATTTCATGAAAGGCCCAATTAGCCCAGAAGGCTTGGTTTTCACTGGATGTTCTTGCAGTGAATTAGCCAGTGTGCATTTGCTGGTATCTAATCCCCCGAGTTGTAAAGAAATATCAAAGCGGATAGATATAATTAACTCTCATTTACCTGCAGAAAAATAAAAAGAACACTGTGCTTATAAGTTGACTCTTGCAGTGTGCTGTTCCTTTGTTATTATCTCTAGAAACGAATAAATACATTGAAAAACAACAGATGTTACCCATTGGAGGTGTGTGCATCAGTGCACCGCTTTGAAAAATCTGTCGACACATTACTGTGATTTTTGTGAAAAATGGAGCAGTATTCACCCACCCTAGTGTGCGGTGAAATATGATGCACATAGTCCCTACTACCCTGCTAAACAACAGTGCAGAACTGTAATCATCATTAAAGCAGGGAGGTAGGGACTCCCTGTATCATATATATCATATCATCACCTTGAGTCCCGTTCCTGGCCATTGGTATATCCGTGAAAGCGGGCTACAGTATGGTCCATTTTTCATGAGCTGACCATTGTCCTGTGTCTATGGTAAAATGGGATTAGTAAAAATCCTTAATTTATATATAATCAGGTGGAATAACTGAGGTACAGTACAACACAGAAATGTAGGAAAAAAACCCATTCCTTAAAATAAGATTGGCAAGTTTTACTTTAATCACCATGTTCAGAATGGAGGCAGGTCTTCTTATATTTTAGAATGAGAAACTACATAATATGTTTTTGGAAGAAACATGAACAGAATGCAGCAATGCTTATAAGTCACAGCTACAATATAATAATATATATGCAGCAATGTTCTTTTTCTCCTACAATACTGATGTACAGCTCTAAGTGTTTCCGTCAGGTTATGAACCCTAGCATTGGCAGTGTTACATAAGATATTGTTTCAGTATGTACATAAATTATCCCAATTCCTACAGAGCAATGTTCTTTTTCTCTTTAGGCTTGCCACACGCCGCACTTCAGGCTCTTTGTAAACTTATCACTGCCTCAGAAACCGGAGAACAGCTGATTAATCGGGTAAGTGAGGCCAGACCAATGTACCAATGCAATACTAGAAATTCTTCTCTGAGTAAAAGGCATTCAGTGCAGAGTACGGTGCCAAGCAGCACCATGTGGTTCTTATATACTATCAGGCATTAACTCTTTTATCATTTCTGGCATTTATATTGCAATTTATTTGTGACTTATCAATCCAGTATAACTCACACTAACACCCTTGAAGCCAACCCCATCATTGCATGAAAGCTGCCAGCATGGTTAGGACCAGAGCAATCCATGTATGAGTTCTAATAACTAATCCATGTGTTTGTCGTGTGCTTGAAATCGTCAATAGCCATTAATCACACGGCATTTAAGTTGATTTGTGCTATGAACTTGCATCCCTGGTCCCAAAGTGAAAACAGATCTCTCTCAAGAATGCTATGAATGTCTTAAGAAACTACTGGGACCAGTCTGCATCATGAACTGCCGTCTTGTTTGCACGCTAGCCCTACTGTGCTCTGATCATCTGCATAGGTACATTCACACCTGGGGCCAGTATGTTAGTGGTACATGTAATCCATAGTGGTACATGTATATTGCTAGTATAACAAAGAGGGGAAGCGTATTGGGAAAATGGGGTAAACTTTTGCCCTGAGGCTATGGCCAAAACTATACTCTATATTTATACATTGTATAAGGGAATTTGATACAATTGCATGTTTTCCAAATATATTCTTCCACATCTCTGCTACCATTTGTTAGGATTTGGGATTTATTGGGGGTCAGCATTATAGTAAGAAATTGGTCATAATTTTCTATCTTCTCCAGATATCTGTAAAAAATAAAAGGAAACCCACCACGAGGAATCTACCTATTAAGATTTAGATCCTAAATTATCTTCCCCTAATACTTTAAAGGGGTTGTCCAAAACTCTAGAGGTTTGCTGGGGGTTACTTACCTTCTCCGGTGCTCCTAGTCTCCTGCGCCACCAACTCTCAGTGCCTTGAGCCTGTTTGTTTACAGGGTCAAGGCACCTCTGCTCCAACTGCTTCCTGACAGGCCCACAGGTCCTCTATTGCCTAGCCTAATGCAGTGCTGGGATGGGGGCAAGTAGGTGTGCTAGGCGGGCGCAAAGAGTCGGAACGGAGGTGCCTTGCTCCTATAAACAAACAAGAATGTGACTCCGAGGAACAGCAGTGCAGGAGTTTAGAAGTGCTGGAGATGTTAAGTACAGCTTTATCTTCTTTAAGAGCTCAAAGAAGCCAATAGCATAGGAGTGGCAAAAGGAAGTGGGAAATCATAGGTAAGTGGGGTGCGGTAAAGCCTTTGCCAAAACTTTGCATATTAGTTAGATAAAGTTTAGCAAGACATCCCACCAAAAACTCAGCACAGTTATATAAAGAAGATGTCTACGTATATAACATTAAAAAAAGGAGGAAATGGAAAACCTAACATTTAATACTATTCTTCTGTATTTTACCCTTTGATCGGTATTACCCCATGTGTAGTTCGGATGAATCCCTTGTTACAAAGAACACTGGCCCAACATGGGTTCTAAAAGTGGGGTATAAGGCCAGAGCTGTCATCAGTCACTAATTAATAACTTTGTGTACTGTGTGCAGGCTACTAATGGACAAGTCTGGTCACATAAAACATGATACATACACATACAGTAAAATAATGAGGATGGAATATTTGTCCCCATTTCAAATCTTCACTGGTGGTCTACTTGAGGTTCCTTCTTGCTGATGCATGTCTCCATCTATCGTGACGCTTACTCACCTCACTCGGCATGCTCACAGATGAATGAAAATGTTGCACTGTAACCTTTGCTCGAGTTTTAAGGTTCTTTTTCTCTTTTCTTTTTCCTGCGCTAAACTTTATTTTTCTGCTTGTAATCTGCTGGCTTCTGAAGGCTGTTAAAAATATGGTTGGAATGGTAAGTACAAAAAACGGATTGGCTAAGTTTGCAATATAGTTTGCCTTTATTTCCATGTAAAAAATCTCAATTATCAATATGTTTAGTAACAATGGCTAAAATTCTTAAACATT
Organism: Engystomops pustulosus; assembly: GCF_040894005.1. Classification (NCBI taxonomy): domain Eukaryota; kingdom Metazoa; phylum Chordata; class Amphibia; order Anura; family Leptodactylidae; genus Engystomops; species Engystomops pustulosus. The sequence continues at coordinate 85,691,450 of NC_092411.1, forward strand.
ATTTTTTTATTCTTTGTTTCCAATGAACACCTCAATAACATTCATCCTAGTAGACAGTTTGGCTAAATGATGGGTGTAGAACCTTTTTTAAATAAAGCAGAATGTGATATAGATACATACAGGTGGTCCCCTACTTAAGAACACGCGGCTTACAGACGACCCCTAGTTACAAACGGACCTCTGGATTTTGGTAATTCACTGTACTTTAGGCCTACGCTATAATGATCAGCTGTAGGAGTTATAAAAGATGTCTGCAATTAAGCTTTATTGTTAATTGACAACTCAACATTTTTAAAATCCAATTGTCACAAAGACCAAAATAATTCTGGCTGGGGTTACAATTATAAACTATACATATCCGACTTACATACAAATTCAACTTAAAGGGGTTCTCCGGGCGTTAACATTATTTCTCATGTGATCTAAAATCTAAAGACAATCAATAAAGCAAATGGCTCTATTTATGGGAAATTTGCTGTTCTGAAGATGTAAAAAAAATCGTTATACCTGTTCAGGTCTTCTCCGTTTACCCAAATCCCGGGTAACGACCTGTAGTTTGCTGTAGGACTTGTCGGTCATGCGCAGATGGGTGCTATGGCGCTGCAGGGCGCTCGTTCACATGCTTCAATTGAGAACGCGCCTGCACACCACATTGAGCTGAAAGCACACACACTCTGCTTGGGACATCGAAAAGCATCACTGGAAATCTCTGCATCATGCATGATCAGGATCGGGTGGCACACTGCCAATTACTGAGCAGCGAGTATCAGCGAGCTCATGGGTAGTTCGCAATGCATCATGGGACTTGAAGTCTCAAGGATACGCTGCGACCCCTCTTGGGAGGAAAAGAACAGTATTTTATAAAGGTACTATTATGCAATACAATTTGCCCTTATTTGCTTTTTTAAAGCAAAAACACTGTGTGTGTAAGCATACACACTAGATATTAAACTATGCGTGTCTCCAAAAATTACCCCAGGATCCGGAGAACCCCTTTAAGATCAAATCTCTGGAACCTATCTTGTACGTAACCCGGGACTGCCTGTGTGTGATTTTTTTAAAGTCTATGTTCCCCTATGGATGTGGAGTCCATGTACCTCTGACCCTGTACATCTTATTGTGTAAAGTTACAGCACCTAATAAAAAGGAATAGAAATTCAGAGCTCCATTTATAGCTAGGAAATGGTTCTCAGGATTTTACCTGCCACCCAGTAATCACATCATCAGATTGTCTTTAGTAGGTTGCTTGTTATACAGTATGATGAATATTGTAATTTTCCCTTCTAGTTGCATCAGGTCCTTGTGCAGCTGCAGACAGACAAAGAACATGATTTCTCATCAGCCCCCATCCAGGTTTCTATCAGTGTTCAGCTTTGGAGATTACCTGGGTGTCATGAATTTTTAGCAGCGTTAGGTATGTGATTTTTGTTTTTACTAATGAACTGGTACATCTCATAAATTACTTGCCCAAGGAAATGGGCTCTATATATCCCTTAATCTATTGTAATCTCACATCTGACTCCCAGGCACTGCTACTACGGCAAACAGATGAATTTATAGATGTTGTTCCCCAAGTTAAACCTCTGATATCAGTGTTTCTGAAATCCTGGAAAATATTCTTAAAGTAAAGGATAAACAATTTACAAGAAGAACTGATGTATCTTACAATAATTGACATGCATAAAAATACTGCAGTCTTTAAAGTGAACCTGTCACCACACTAACCCCCCAATTCCACTAACAGTGCCGACTTTTGTAACCGGTACATCCCCTGGAGGAGCAGACTGACTGCAGGAGGTGGGGGTTAGCAGACTTGAGGATGTGGAGTTACCTGACTGCAGTAGTTGGGGTTACTGGAATGCAGTAGGTGGGGTTACCAGACTGCAGGAGGTGGGGTTACTGGAATGCAGTAGGTGGGGGTACCAGACTGCAGGAGGTGGGGTTACCAGAGTGCAGGGGTTGGGTATACTGGAATGAAGTAGGTGGGATTGCTTGACTAATAGTCCATGGATAAGTTGATTAAGCTCACCTACTGATCCCTAGAGCTCTGTCCTTGCATGAATGGATACTCCCTGCTGCTGGGTATATTCTCATGCAAAAAGAAATTCCACGGATCCAGCTTGTAGCAAAGTAAAATCGCTTTTATCTTATAGCATCCAAAAGTACAGGTGTACAGGTCAAAGCCTCAACACATTTGTAGCACTGTTACATGCTCTTACTCATGACTGAAGGGGTGTGAGAGGGTGACGGAGATTGAGCACTCCCCCTATTACCACTATGAACTTTTTGGATTAAGTGAGGGTATCGCCTTCTACCTCTGGCAGGGAATAATTTAGTATTGTATGAAATGTTTTTATTGTTCTTGTTGTTGTGGATCTGACAGGGAGTGCCCAATTTGGACGAAAGGTGTATATATCACTCTCTCAACCCCTTCAGTCATGAGTAAGCATTGATACTTTGACCTTTACACCATAAGATGTTAAATAAAGGATAATAATGACGGTCGCAACAATACTAAAACACGGTAATGCAAAGAATACAGCATAACTTTTAGTGGTACTTATATAAATCAGAAACTTGACACAACATGAACGTAACAACATAATATCAGGGTTTAAGGGCTTAAGATATAAAGGAACGGTCTTACTAAAGGTTGATGTTGTAGCCACAGTTTTGGCGGTAACAGGGGATCAGGTCAGTGCTTTGTGGGTTTTAACTTACCTTAAGCCATAACTTGCACCTCACACCCCTTTATATGACTCCCGCCTTAACAAGGCCAAGGCTATCCCTAGACAGTGATCACTCTGGCCCTAAAATGTACCCACATTCTGTACTGCCTACACATTACGTTACTGGCAGTAACTCATCAGGGAATTCTACCGCTCAGTCCATATCTGTAGCCCAGCCAAGTACAACTTAAGGTACTCCCCATCGGGACCCCACAATTCTACTGTTAGTCCGGTACCGCCACTGTGGCCAGCCCAATAGCATAGAACCCTTTGTTTTGTTTTATCCTCCATGGATCCCTTGAAAGCAGGGAGGGGAGTCACCTCAGAAAATCCCATGATTGTCAGGAATGAAACACATAGTGAGTAAAGATTGTGGGTACATTTTAGGGCCTGAGTAGCCACTTGCTAGGGACTAGCCTGGTGCAAGTTATGGAGTAGGGTAAAACCCAAAAAGCACTGACGGAATCCCCTATTACCGTCATATTTGTGGCTACATCATCAACTTGTGGTAAGACCTTTCCTTTATATCTTGAGAACTGGAAGTCTTCAAAATACACAGATTGGTATCAAGATTTTTGTTATGTTCATGTTGTGTCAAGTTTCAGTTTTTTCCCTAAGTATCACTAAAAGTTATGTTTTATTCTTTGCAGAACAGTGCTTTCACAGAGTTTGATTAATATATAGGAGTCACTCACACCTAAGCTCTATTATACATACCTGTATATGTCCTCCAAGCATGCATGTTATTTTTGTGGTGGGAGGGTGACGCAAAACCCCCCTGACGCAATTTACCTTGAGAAACACAAAGGCTAGACACTTAAAACTGGACTATCTGCACCCCATATCAAAATCACTGACACAGATTAAGAAATACCATGTGTGTTTTATTCCTCCTAGGCTTTGACCTGTGTGAAGTAGGACAAGAAGAAGTCATACTGAAAACTGGGAAACAGGCAAACAAAAGGACAATGCAGTTTGCATTACAGTCTCTCTTAGCTCTATTTGGTAAGTTTTTTAAATACAGCTTATATAACACCATTTGTGGTTTTGTAAAGAAAACCGATATTGCACTGAATGAAAATGTAATACGTTTTTTTCTATAATTCATAAATGTGGAAGGAGTGCATTAAATTAGTGGTACAATATCACAAGTATGTAAATGCTAAGATTAAAAAAAAATGCCACCTAAACATCATATAGAGAAACACTATGATATCTCAGGAGGTATTCCTTTATATAACTAAGGGTACATTCACAAAGACGTGTGCCCACCCGCCGTAGCCAAGAGCTATAGAGGAAGAGGGATGAGTGCTGCTCACCTCCATAGACCATTGCAGAACTGGCGCTTTAACACGGCGGAATATAGGACATGACCTATATTTCACCGGTCACGGTCTGGTGAGACAATGTGTGCCATAGAAGACAAATGGTGTGGCCGCATATTGGTCTCCATTACCTTTGTGTGAATGAGCCCTATAGCTGCATTCACAGGAATATGTGATTTCCTGTATTTTCATGCTGTTTGCAAATGATGTTACTAGCTTGTTCCACCCCAACATCCCAGGATACTGCACGTATATATGGGAGCATAGGGTGCACAGCCATATGCAGCACTTATGCAACTGTTCAGAAAAAAAAACTACTTAGCCTTATGCAAATATACTTCCTGTAAACCCAGAGCATTTCTGTACTTACTGGGACAAAAGTTTTCATTCTCTAGTATTATGACACAGGCAACATATGTCTTTAAGAAAACTTGTACCTTTATGGTATTCATGTTGACATAAAAGCAGAAAAAAAAGTGTACAGTTCTGGACGTATCATGTATCACTAATTACTATTACAGTGTAAGTGGTGAGGAGCCCCTTTAGGTCTGGTACCATTTATGACCCCTATAGTACTTTACTGGTTCTCCTGATCTAGGAGACACATTTTAGGGCATCAAAAACCATGAAGCTCACGTTCCCTGTTTTGACTGGTAGGTGAATACAAATTAGGTGTGCATAGGAATATAGTATTTGTCATCCAAATATATTGCTGATGTACTGTTTCATATATATTTCAGATTCCACTGAGCTTCCAAAACGCCTTAGTCTTGATAGTTCTTCATCACTTGAATCCTTGGCATCTGCACAGTCTGTTTCTAACCCTCATGGATATCTGGGCCATCCGTTTTCTCCAACATGTCCAGATAGCATGTCTTCGGATGCCATCTCTGTATACAGTCTGAGTTCTATTGCGTCATCAATGAGTTTTGTTTCCAAGCCAGACTGTTTAACAGAGGGTGAACTCAAGGTGCGTCAGGACCACGACAGACCAAAAAATATTTATTCTCTTAGAAGCTCAACAAGGGGCCAGTCTTCCCCACAGACTCAGTTGTCATTAAGTAAAGAGGAACAAGAAGAGTATGATGGGTTTTCTATTATAAGTAATGAACCTCTTTTGTCATACACAGAAAACCTAGATCCTACCCTCCGAAAGGATAATGTTCAGGAAACAATTCAAGTGTCTGTGAACTCTAAAGGTAGCATAAGCACACCAAATTCACCTGTTAAACTTGCTCTGATCCCCAGCCCAAATTCACCTTTCCAAAAAGTTAATAAACTTGTAGGCTCTGATACTGGGGAATCAGATCAATCTAGTACTGAGACAGACAGTACAGTGAAATCTCAAGAAGAAAACAACCCTAAACTTAATCCCGAAGAGCTTGCACAAAAAATCTTGGAGGAGACTCAAAGTCATTTAATTGCAGTTGAACGTCTACAAAGAAGTGGCAGTTTAAACAGGCTGAATCATTCACCTGATGGTGCTTCAACTCCGAATGGTAGCTCCATGTTCAGATCTTCGGAAACAAGTGCTTTTAGTAAACCTGTTCAGAAGGGGATGCCTTCTCCTGTTACTGTGAAACCAAAGCCTCCAACTAGAAGCTCTTCTCTTCAAAAGGTGAGTTCGGGATACAACAGTCCAGCAAATTCTGATTCATCTTTAAAGGAAGGTGCAAGTCTTCACAGTAATCAGCCTTCTCCAAGTTCAGATTCACCTTTTAAACTGAAATACCCAAGCTCTCCTTATAGCGGCCACATTTCAAGATCCCCTCGAAACACATCTCCAAGCTCAGGTCACCAGTCTCCAGCAGGAAGTACCTCATCTCCAGCTCTTTCATACTCCTCTGCTGGATCTGCTCGATCAAGCCCTGCTGATGCGCCTGATCTTGATAAATTAAAACTTGCTGCAATTGATGAGAAGGTGAAGGCCATCCACAATCTCAAGATGTTTTGGTCAACAAACCCTCAGCATACATCAGGACCTATCAAAATATTGCGTGGAACTCCTGGAACAATGACTTCAAAAAAGGACGTTCTTAGTTTATTAAACTTGTCTCCACGACATAACAAGAAGGAAGAGTCTGTGGATAATCTTGAACTCAAGGAATTATCTGTTCAGAAAAAGCATGTTGAAACCACACAGCAAAATCCTCAGAATGGACATAAACACACAGAAAACATTAATGTAGCAAACATAACGCAGTCAGGACCATCCATCAACATGTCTGGTTCTATACGCAACTTAAAACTGTCCTCTGGAAATGGGTACAAGTTTCTTTCACCTGGAAGATTTTTTCCTTCTTCAAAGTGTTAAAATGTCTTTTTTACAACTTTTAAGCCTGTATTGCCATTTATATATTGTTTATGTTCAATTGCCTTCATAACTGAAAGACTAAAATATTACATGTGAAGCAGTGGTTATCATGGATACAACAATGAATTCTACACACAGGATTTTGATGAGAATTTACCCAAAATCCATCTGTTTGTACAGACTAGACTAATAATACTAAGAATAATCCTAGAGCAGGGTAATGAAATGGTTTTGGGTAGAGGTTCTATAACACAGTATGGAAACATAGGCCATTATTTATTTGTAATCTCTATAATCGGTTAGTTCCTAAATTTGTACATTTATTTGTAAATTTCAACACTTGAAACATTAAGACAGTTTTATTATTCTTTGTTTTATGCCTAGTTTGGGGTACAAGCCTTATTGTAGATGTTTGTACTATAGGATTTTGTCAGTATTATGGTCATATATGCTTTGTTTCCATGTCAGACCCTTATTTGAGTTCATTACTCCAGCACAGACACATGTAGGAGCTATCATGGCGCTTCTCACACAAATATCAGATGGCTAGGACTGGTATGTCATCTGAATTACTTATCTTGCTATATTATTGTGTTTATAGAATAATTGGGAAAATCAATGTAGATAAAATACTGCTAAAATTAGCAGCCCGAGCATATTAACTATGGCCATTTACAATCAAAATGATCAGTGAAAGGAATGTTTGTACATGTCAGATGTCCAGGGCTATTCAGAGATGAAGTCGCCGTACGGCCCCTTTCACACGACCGTTGGGGGAGGACTCGTATCCGGCTGCACAATTTGCGGCCTTATATAAGTCGGATACATGTGTGTCACCATAATGTACCGCTGATGGGGAAAAAAATAGACCATGCTCTATCTTTACTTGTATGAACCACGCCGCTTTAGGCTATGTTTATGCCCTTAAATACAAATGTATCTCAGTGCCATTTTCAGCCATAAATACGGGATGTATGACACACATATACACCTGTATTTAAGTGTAAGTGAGCCGTATCCCTATAAAATACGGTGGGCTGGCAATTGATCTCCTTAATTTGTTCACCTGTTAAAGAAAATCTACCATTTGATTTCATACATTATGAACCAAACTGATGCAGAATCGTATCTTGTTTAATCCCTGAGTTGAGTGGTTTTGCTGAAAAAACTATTAGAAAATTCAGGACCTTGAGAAAGCTGGATCAACATTACACATGGAGCTTTCTGAACCGCTAAGGACTAATAAACCGGAGATGGATCACTCATACACAGCAGCTAGGGGATGGGGCAGCAATTGATTATTTTGCCTGGCAGGGAGAACAATGATTGTATCATCCCCTGGTGCAGTGCATAACTAATGTGAAAGGTAAAGCACAGGGCCCAGGCACAGAAGTGACAGAGCTTCATTATAATATAATTGTTTTTTCAGCAAAACCACCCAGCTTAGGGTTTAGACAAGATATGATTCTGCATCAGTGTAGCTACAGCATTCTCAAGGTATGTTTGGTTCATAATGCATCAAATCAAATGGTAGGTTTCCTTAAAGCCCAGACTCCATTTTGTCTTCACTAAGAGCGAGGTTAGACTCCATTGCTATATGTAGCTGTGGTTTCTGGCATTTTTTAGCTCGTGCGATGGCGTACAACCCTGTTGATGATCTGCTCCTGGACTGGGTCCTTCTTAGGTACCTCTGAAGCAATCATCTATACTGGAGGAGGAACCAAAGAGGACCAGGGAGTTTTTGGTTCATCCCAACTTCTTTCCAAAACATCTAGGGCCGCTCCATTTTGTGGTCTCCTTGACTACCCACTGTAAATGTGTGCCACTGTATGCTGCTCGCATTTTATATGTTCCCATAGACTTCTATTGGAGGAACAGGAATGGAAATACAGCCAAAATAGGACATTATCTATACTTTATGGTCTGTATTTCTGTCTTACAATATGGTGGGCCTTTAAATTGGATGACCATAATGCCCATTAAAGTGAATGTGGCTGTATCTTACCTGTATAAATAAGGTATGGTATGGCTTCGGTACTGCCAAAACAGTACATTCGTGTGTAAGGGGCCTTAGTTTGTAAGATGTAGCTGTTGGCAACCAAAGTATAACATCTATTTATTATGAGATATGTATAAAAACATAGCAATGCATCTTCTGCTAATGACAATGGCAACATAGACATTTAAACAAAAAATGACTGCATTCACACGGAAAACAATACAAATATGGTCAGCTTATGATGCACTGAAAACCACCTGAGAAGTCCTTCAAACTGGTGCACAGAGGAAGGGAGAGGGAGGAAACCGCATCAGTCAACAGTGTGACTATGATCCAAGGGGAGAAATTTACTCCTCCATCACACAAAAAAACGTAGTAAAAAATCTTGGTTCCTTTATTTAATTCATACTGGTACAAAGATAAAATCCAATAATAGCGTAAAAATAGGCAAACCTGCTTCCCTTGGAACATAGACAATCATTCAGTTCTGTCTGATGGCCTGGTGGATTACATGATTGCTTCTGTAATCCCTAATGCTTAGGGACCACAGGCATAACCATACCAGTGTGGAAATCATACTGAATGGACATTGATTCACATGTAGACTCTATTGACATGAATACATCCATACAAAACATCAGCACTTTAGGTTCCTGTATTATGAATCGAAAAGCAGTATTTATCTGTAATACACATTCCGAACCGCATTGGATTTAGATTCTGGGGGAAAATGATAGGGTATAGAAGGAGTGAGCAAGCTGTGACATCATTTGTTGTTGTCTATAGTGGATGCTATTATAGGGCAATTGTCAGTCCTATGGTTAAAGGGGTATTCCAGGAATATGCATGTCTCATACAAAAACTCATAATGCTGTAAATTAGTCATTAGTCACAGAATTGAGCTGACATGGGTTGCTTTTATGATTCAAAACATTTTAGGGTTTTTCTAAAGTAGGCAGAGTTACCACCACAAAATACAACTTCCAATGATCCCTCCGATTTCATTAACTCCTCCTACCTTTTATGATCTGCTCCAAGTGATAATCTAACAGATTATCCTGCTCTATTACCATAGCAATAATTTGTGTAACTGCCATCACTGCACATTATCCCAGTGAGGTGACGTCTCACCACAAAACTGGCCATACTGGATGCACCGCAACCAACCCACTAGAGCCAAATATAGTGATGGACACATGACCTGCCGGGGCAGGTGCAGGACATGTGATGTGGACATGTGACCAGCAGCAATTTTCACAGGGATAAAATCAATGGACTAATTAAAGGGCCAGTAGCATTTTAATTCTCCATTATACTGTATGTTTACTGTATTTTTCTGATAAGCGGCGGCAAAATTTTAAATAACAACTAATTACATATTAGCTTATATTTTAATGGCGGACTGAATATGAATTATGCTGATTCCTGGAATATCCATTAAACCCGAGTGGCAGGATATAGTACTCTTTATTCAGTACAGATAGTGACATGGATAGATTCATATTTTTAAAAAATGTAGGATCTTGCAGGATCTTTCACCCTGATTTTCACCTTTATAATAATCAAAGACTTAATGATCTGCTGAATTAGTTTTCCTCACAGTTAGGATTAACAGTAACCCCTATACACAGATAATACAGAATTTCATGGTCTACAATATGTTATGGGGTTCTCTCCTTCTTGCTGCCTACAACAAGCTCCCATAGAAATCAGTCATGTGTTTTCAGACAGCAGTTTTATATGGCTACAGTAAAGCTTATTCACTGGCTGTAGAAGTATAGGCAAGAAAGCAGCCCCTATAATTAGAATGAAAAGAAAAACTAATGAGAAAAAGTTTAAATAATGAATGATACATTCTCTTTACAGTCAACATATAGGTCTACAGGTGGCCTACACTCATCGAGTAGATTCACTATATGACTAGGCTTAGACGTCTGTGTTCCCCTGTTAGGTGTAAGCCTAGTAGTGGACAGAAAACAGGCCTAACATCACTCACAGCCAACAACCTATGTCTGGCCACTTCTCTACTCCCTCAAACCAATGTTTTTTGTTTTTAATGGATGTGTATCTGTACATGTATAAACCATGCAAACTACCCATATAGCAGCCAACCTGCTCCAACAGTTGTAGAACCAAAAGGCGCCAACACGATGTGCTACCACAAGCTGCCTGTCCCGAGATAGCATCACAAAACTACAAAACGAGAACCCTGCTTTCCTCAAATATTTTAGCCACTGTTGAGTTTACAAATCCACTTTTGTATTTGTACTTTGTAGCTACGAGCTTGACACTGCTGTATCCACATATCCCTATGCAAAACGTTGTGAAGAATCGGGGCTGTCCATTGACTTGTTTGCAGATATTTCCAAGACCATGTACATAGACCCTTGTTATAAAGCTGCATGCACGTTTTGTGATCTGGGCCCTTGAAATACATCTGTGTTTGTGAATCGGTGGGTTTCATAGAGTTTCCGTCTAGATGATCTTTACTGTCTGTAAAGAGAACCTTCATAGAAAACAGAGCAGCCTGCGGGATAGCCCTGACAACCTGTGCTCCTCACAGCCGCCCTTGTATCTGTGTGTCTGATCTACTTTGGTTTTGTAAATTGAACAATGTTTTTTCCCGGGCAGCACTAAACTTTTGATATAATATGTACCTTGTAAAAAGTATTTCATATTTTTTATTGAAACTGCATAGGCATTTGGCCTATTTCTTTGTGATCTGTGTTTATTAAAGCATGAAACTATATATGATGTGTCATATACCTGATCCAATGCTAAACCATTGTTGAAGCCATAACTGTCTTTTTCTACGGTGCTGCAGTTTCCCTACCTGGCAGTATGAAGTGATTATCAAGATCCAAATAAAGCAATTAGAAAATGCAATCTTATCATTCATAATTTGACCTTTGGTGGACTCGCGTATCCCATCACATGGCTGGAACACTAAATAAGAGCAAACATGGGTTTAACAGGTAAGAAGTGGATTAAAAGCATTGACCATAACCAGGTAATAGGAGCTGATTGTACAATATCAAAATGTTCTGTGCTATATAGCATCTCTAACTTTGCCAAGAGTAACTTTACTCCAGGGTATGATGTCAACAGGAGACATTGCCCCTGTCCTAATGACATAATTCCCTGCTATTCCAAGTAATGTTGTGAGCAAGGCTGATGGATCGGTGAAATGGAAACATCTATCATTCCCATTGCTATAGTCACCCTTCTTGTTAAAGCATACATCACCTTTCTGGCTACTGTATGACCTGTTGCATTGTTTTTCCTCTAGTCTGTACTAAGGGACAAATATGAAATTTGACTTAAAGGGGTTATCCGGGTTTATTTTTTTTTTTATGGCCGGGGTGGGGAGGGATAATTAAACATAATAAACATGTACTTACCTCCTCCGGTGCTGCCGATGTCCCGCGCCGCGGCCCGTCTTCTCCGTGCGCCGGTTGCATTACACCGGCGCACAGGGAGCTTCCGGCCGGCCGGAAGCTCCCATGCGCACCATCTCTCAGCGCTTACAACGCTGAGAGATAGGGACGCATGGGAGGAGCCGTCCACATCGTGGACCGGAAGCTCCCTGTGCGCGGCTTCCGTGCCCCTGTTTGTTTACAGGGGCACGGATCGAAGTGACCGCGGCGCGGGACATCAGCGGCGCCGGAGGAGGTAAGTACATGTTTATTATGTTTAATTATCCCTCCCCACCCCGGCCATAAAAAAAAAAATAAACCCGGATAACCCCTTTAAGCTTCGGGCTTTTGTATGTTCTCATTGCCATTTGTAGCAATCTATATTCATGAAATGTATACAGGGCCCAGAGCAGCTACTCACCTGTAATTGTCCAACTATCTGTATTATGAGTAACAAACTGCTCAGGCTCTGTTCATGCTTGTATCAAATCTACCATTGGTGTGAGCTCCCACACAGATGTGAACAGAGCCGGCCTAGAGTCACTCAGATGTGAATAGTCCCATTATCGATCTTATTATGAAACGGTTAGACCAGACATTACTATTAGATCAAAAGTTCACAGTTGACAAGACTTAGAAATAAAATGGTAAAACTGACATATTATTTAAGGTCACTTACACACAGAACTTCATTAGATGTGGCTGGAACTGGAAGACATGGAAACTCTTAGCATTAAATGTCTGTACATTCTCCTCTATATATGGTACAATCGCCACTAGGGGGCAGCGATGAATACTGATTCACATGTCCTAGTATTTAGTCTAAGTACTTCCCTCCAAATATACCTCTTTATAGTAATTATTGTTAATCTATGATTACTATAATACATATATTATATAGAATGAAATTCACTTGGGAGGCCAGGTGTTACTAATCATACACATAGGGGGTCATGTATCATTATTTCTGCTAGTCAAATTGTCTCATTTTTGCGACTTTTGTTGTTTTTTTTCCGACACTTTTGCCATTTTTCACTCAAACTTTTGCTGTCCTTCTTCAAGTACGCCTTGGTCTGCATCTTGTGCAGTGGGCCTTATGTATCTTTGTTTTCCAGATGTTCTATGTGACTTTTCACTTATGTATCACTTTTTTTGCTTATTTTTGCGACTTTTCTGGTGCAAATCTGCACCTGGTCCAGGGCAGGTGCAAAGGAAGTTTTTTTTTCATGGACCCTGTTTTAACATGTAAATTGGAATTATTTCACATGCTTTAAATGTTTAAAATTTTGCACATTAACCTGTTTTTTGAAAATTCTGAAATTTTTGCATTAAATTTTTTTTTACATTTATTGGTTACTTCTGAGGTGCAGTCACCTGATATTTGCCTAATTAAACAGCTGTTAACACTTGTGTTAACACATACGTTAACACTGTGTTAACAAACACATGTGTTAACTCAGTGTTAACACATGTCCCCCTTAGAGTGTATAAAAGGGTTAATTTAGTATCTATTTCCCCCCCCCCCCAAGAAATAGCAAGACAAGACCTGGATAGTTCATATTGATCCAGCATCATAGGTGATAGCTGGCCATCAGCTTGAGCTGCTTTAATATGCAGGGCAGGGACTCAACTTGTTAGAGGCAGAACTATGATAAAAGAATATATACATATATAAATACATATATAGTATGCTAACATATTCCACAGCCCTTTACAAGTCAAGAGCATACATAATCAGAAACGTAAAAAAGAACTACTGTACCGTAAAAATCAACATGTCATACAAGAGGAGTAAAGGTCCTGCTCGCAGGAAAAGAAGCAAATAAGGCAGTAAGAAGCACTTGCATTGTTAAATTGTCCAGCCATCTTTGAAATAACCAGCAGTAGGTAGTGATAGTCACTATTTGTATATATTAGAAAATATATAAATAAATACATATATATGGGCGGCATGGTGGCTGAGTGAGTAGCGCTTCTGCCTTGCAGCACTGGAGTCCTGGGTTCGAATCCCACCCAGGTCAACATCTGCAAAGAGTTTGTATGTTCTCTCCGTGTTTGCGTGGGTTTCCTCCGGGTACTCCGGTTTCCTCCCACACTCCAAAACATACTGGTAGGATGATTAGATTGTGAGCCCCATTGGGGACAGGGACCGATTTAACATGCTTTGTGCAGCACTGCATAATCTGTGTGCGGTATATAAATAAAGAATTATTATTATTATAGGACATATACAAATACATATATAGTACAACTGACTTACAGGCGAGCCCTAGCTACAGAACTCTCTAACCTCTGGTGAACTTTTCTGGGGAAAACTTCTGGTGATAAATAAGGAAAGACTGAACCCAAAGTGTTTAAAGATATCAGTGAAAGGTGCTGGAGTAAGTGTCATGGTTTGGGGAATATTTCCCTCCAGCAGGAGTTGGACCTCTCATACAGCTACATGGCAGTGGATGCAGGTGTGTATCAGAACCATCTTCAAGAACATGTGGCAATTTTAATGCAGGACAATGCCCCCTGTCACACAGCGGAATGGGTAAAGCAGTTCCTTATAACAGAAAACGCTGAAACAATGAAATGTCCAGCCCAGATCTAAATCTAAAAGAAGATGAGTGGACCAAAATCCCACCAGAGAAGTGTGAGAAACTAGTGAGGTCCTGTGACCGCAGATGTGCTGAAGTCATTCACAGCAAAGGCCTGTACACTTCTTACTGATTAGTGACTATCGTAACAAACAAAAAATGCAGTTCTAATCTTTCTCTGAGCTACAGTCATTGCTGTTCTCTAATTATGATCAGCATTTTTTTCAAATAAAGGTTTTACATTGATATACATTTGTAATATTGTAAAATACTGTTCTTGTGGTATGCTATAATCCTTACAAGAATCCATCAAATTTTAATCAAAAAGGATTACATTATTTCTGAAAAAGTGATTTTTTCATTTTTCAGTGTATACAGGGTGTCTCCAGACTTAAAGAGCACCTGTCACCTCTAAAAGCTGTACTAAGAACTGCTACAGCATATGCCGCAGTGTTACACTGCTAACGCTAACAAACACTGCAGCCGTGTACAATTGAAAACACTGGACCGTGCTGTAAGTGGTCGGGTTTATTCATGAGGGAGCGGTCCAAGGTGCTGCCTCTCCCCTAGACCACCCTCCTACTCAGGGCTGATTCTAGCATATTTGCTGCCTGAGGCGAATATTAAAATGATGCTCAACCCCCCCCCCCCTCCCCCCGGCTCCCTGTTCAGTATATTCTGAAAACTTTACAACTAACAACCCTACAGACAGCGCACTGACACTCAGGGCCGGCGCTATGGGTAGGCAAAGGTGGCAATTGCCCAGGGCCCCCTGAAAGGAGAGCGTCTCTTCTTTCAAATGAATCTTGAATTTTGTTTCTAGGTGCTATGGATCCAGAGATATTCAGGTTTAAAGTGAGAATATCAGGTGCCATTTTTATATATAAAAATCACTCCCGACGGCAGTTCAACAGTTATTATCTCCATTTTCCTAGAAACACAAATTTAGATTCATATAACAGAGGAGACTCTGTTCTTTCATAGGAAAAAAGAAGTGAGGTTCTATTTGTCACAGTGCCATAGATACAGCACCCTGAAGTGTCCCCCCCCCCCTCCAGATTCTTAGCCATCAGGCTGCAGGGAAAATTTGCTGCACACAGGAGCTGCTGCACCTCACAGATAATGGAAATATTCACTTTATATGTTACTACATTTTGAGAAGGAATAATATCAACTAATATTCATGTTTTTAACCCTTCTCTATGCAGAACTATCTAAGAACACACTTTCTCTCTTTTCTTATTTTGTGATAGTTTTTTTTGTTGGGAAATTTGACTGATACGATGAACATTCAATCCTCTTCGCCTAATGTCCCTACATATTAACACTGTGACCTAGAACATGTCCATAAAGTTATATGTAACAGCAAAAACACACACATGTTCGGAAATAAAGTTTTTATTTCACACCATCCTCCATTATTTACACCTATGTTACGACGTTCTCACTCTCATTCTTATGAAGGGCGGAGGGTTCTGTTATTGTGCGGCTAATACAATGGCGACATCTAAAAGTGACTTTATTATCTCATTAGAGGGGTTAATGGATATATAGTTATTAATTGGGTGACCATTGTGTAAGGAACATACAATGATAGATCTGTGAGAATTTTCTGCAGTTCCCTTTGCTGCATATTTTGGTGAATATACACATATGGGGTCTGTATGATCTCCTCACATCTTACTGTTTTAGGAAAGTATATTTTGTTTATATAAGTATTCTGGATTTGTACATATTTTAGAGGAAATTTTGAATGTTAATTGCCAAATGCATCGCCTGTTGTCTGCTTTCAAAATTCTATAGGTTTTATGGCGCCTTTACTTTTTATTCTGTTTTATTGCTATATTTTGCAGGTTGTGACTGTGTAAAAATTTCTAGCTGAAAAGCAGATATCTAGTTATTAGATATTATGTGGATTTATTTATGTGAACATATCAATATGGGACATTTGTGAACTCTACACATGTCCATCTATTACATTTAGGAGGTGTGAAGGTAAACATTTTCTGTTTGGAGCACATTTTTTGCCATCAAAGTAAAATTTTAAGGGTTTTTTTGTAAAATGTTTCAGTTCAAATCAAAGTTGTATGAAGGTGCCTATGTCTATAAACTCTTTGATGCAATTTTGAAAATGGGGCAAGTGTCTGCTTTCAGAAAATATCGGTCACTCTCCCCAATGGGCCTCACAGTCTAATCAACCTCCCAGTAATTTTTTGGAGTGTGGGAGGAAACCGGAGTACCTGGAGGAAACCCACACAGACACAGAGAGAACATACAAACTCTTTGCAGATGTTGACCAGCGCTGCAAGGCTGTAGTGCTAACCACTGAGCCACCATGCTGCCCATCAATCTCCCTATCATCTATCTATCTCCTATAAAATTCTCCAAAATTACAAAAATTTGTTTTACCATACTAAAGGGAGCCTCTTGCTGACTGTAACTGGTCATAAAATAGTTTTATTCTGGGGCCCCACTTTTAGTTTTGCCCAGGGCCCCACTTTGTCTAGAACCGGCCCTGCTGACACTGTGTGACTGACAGGTTCTGGGAGTCATTAGTGGCATCTAGTACCTTATAGCTGACAATCTCTTCCATCAGGAGAACTTTATTCCGGGTTCTCCAATCCATGAAGTATCACAGCTGAGTTCACGGCCAGATATCTTCAGCTCTGTGCAGTATCTCCACCCGGCATCCCTAAAAATACCACAGTCACTTACAGTATAAAGTCTCCTGGATAACAACACTGCGCTCCTAAATAATATATACCCCTCACAACACAACAGACCTCACTCTCCCCACACATATAAAACATATCTTCATTATATATATATATTCTACTGGAATTATAGCATGCACAGCACATCAATATACAACACTCTAATTTATTAATACAGAACCCTAACATTTGGTCTACATGATGCAAAGTAATCTATTATATCCTATAACTAATATATCCCATCCTGTTACATAAGATTTTATATTCAGTGCTACCCTGACCAATGTAAATATATAGCACCCCCTAATGAATATATACTGTGTATATTTAATAATTTATTTTTATAAAGCCCTGCTCTCATATATTTAAAAGCCTCGTTGTTCACCCCCCAATTAAATTATATACAGCTCCCATATACAGATCCCCTCCAGCTTAGTAATATACTGTACTCCATATACAGCCCCAGCTTAGTAATCTGGCCCCATATAAATATATACAATCCCCACCCCCCATTATAAAATGATTGTGGCCCCATATAATATTAATAGCACCCCCCCCCCCAGGTGAAAGGATTATGGCCCCATATAAAATGCACAGCACCCCCCCCCCCCAGATAAAAGGATTATGGCCCCATATAAAATGAACAGCACCCCCCCCCCCAAGATAAAACGATTATGGTCCCATATAAAATGCACCCCCCCCAGATAAAAGGATTATGGCCCCATATAAAATGCACAGCACTCCCCCCCCCCAATAAAAGGATTATGGCCCAATATATATAAATATATAGAGAAACCTCCCCACCACTACACAGTTATATACACTCACCGGCCACTTTATCAGGTACACCTGTCCAACTGCTCGTTAACACTTAATTTCTAATCAGCCAATCACATGGTGGCAACTTAGGCATTTAGGCATGTAGACATGGTCAAGACAATCTCCTGCAGTTCAAACCGAGAATCAGTTTGGGGAAGAAAGGTGATTTGAGTGCCTTTGAACGTGGCATGGTTGTTGGTGCCAGAAGGGCTGGTCTGAGTATTTCAGAAACTGCTGATCTACTGGGATTTTCACGCACAACCATCTCTAGGGTTTACAGAGAATGGTCCGGAAAAGAAAAAAACATCCAGTGAGCGGCAGTTCTGTGGGCGGAAATGCCGTGTTGATGCCAGAGGTCAGAGGAGAATGGGCAGACTGGTTCGAGCTGATAGAAAGGCAACAGTGACTCAAATCGCCACCCGTTATAACCAAGGTAGGCAGAAGAGCATCTCTGAACGCACAGTACGTCGAACTTTGAGGCAGATGGGCTACAGCAGCAGAAGACCACACTGGGTGCCCCTCCTTTCAGCTAAGAACAGGAAACTGAGGCTACAATTTGCACAAGCTCATCGAAATTGGACAGATTGGAAAAAAGTTGCCTGGTCTGATGAGTCTCGATTTCTGCTGCGACATTCGGATGGTAGGGTCAGAATTTGGCGTCAACAACATGAAAGCATGGATCCATCTTGCCTTGTATCAACGGTTCAGGCTGGTGGTGTCATGGTGTGGGGAATATTTTCTTGGCACTCTTTGGGCCCCTTGGTACCAATTGAGCATCATTGCAACACCACAGCCTACCTGAGTATTGTTGCTGACCATGTCCATCCCTTTATGACCACAATGTACCCAACATCTGATGGCTACTTTCAGCAGGATAATGCGCCATGTCATAAAGCTGGAATCATCTCAGACTGGTTTCTTGAACATGACAATGAGTTCACTGTACTCAAATGGCCTCCACAGTCACCAGATCTCAATCCAATAGAGCATCTTTGGGATGTGGTGGAACGGGAGATTCGCATCATGGATGTGCAGCCGACAAATCTGCGGCAACTGTGTGATGCCATTATGTCAATATGGACCAAAATCTCTGAGGAATGCTTCCAGCACCTTGTTGAATCTATGCCACAAAGAATTGAGGCAGTTCTGAAGGCAAAAGGGGGTCCAACCCGTTACTAGCATGGTGTACCTAATAAAGTGGCCGGTGAGTGTAGTTATATTAACTATATAATCGTATATTCCCCCCTTATTGGCCACATTTAATTATTAAGGGGACATCAAAAATAATAAAACTCATACTTACCTCCGGGCAGGGTGCTCCCACGGCGCGCGGCTCCCATCTTCTCACGGCTCTCCTGTCAGCCGCGGCTCAGATCAGAGACACAGGCGGCGTGACGTCATCATCCGCCGCCTGTGTCTCTTCTTAGAACATAGTGACGCCAGAAGCCAGATAGGGGCTGCGTCGCTCTGCTAATAAATCGATTTATTTAGCTGGGGGGCAATTCGGGCGGCAACGGGCGCCCGAATCACCCACATTAGAGCGTCGAATATCGCCGCCCTTTACAGGGTTCCGCATTCTGTCGCCTGAAGCCAGATTTTCAACCCTCCTCATGGCAGATGCGGCCCTGCTCCTACTCCATAGGAGAAATGTCCCTGCAGTTTCTCCTGCTTCCACACTCATCACAGGAGCAGGACTGGTCTACAGTTGATAACTGGAGATCTAGGGAGAAGGCAAAGTGGTTTATTACTGCTTCTGCCTTCTCCTTTATTCACTGCATAGCACTGAAGTGGCGAATATAGGAGCCAGCACTACCGCCGGGTCTATAGACCTGACAGTCACATGATCACCTGGTCTAGAGGGGTCTAGTCCTGATCTGGTGCACCCCAATAAGTTTGCCAGGCTGGCAGATGAGGGGGATATCAGCTCTGGGGTAGCAATGCTGCAGCAAGACGTGGCCTCTAGCAACCAGGGGACTGTCTGCTCCAGTAAGAAGGGTAATGGGAGCACAGGCAAGGTCAGACAGGTGCTGGTAGTGGGAGATTCGATTATTAGGGGAACACACAGGGCAATCTGTCACAAAGACCGTGCATACCGAACAGTGTGTTGTTTGCCGGGTGCTCGGGTTCGGCATGTTGCGGATCGGGTTGACAGATTACTGGGAGGGGCTGGTGAGGAACCAGCGGTCTTGGTCCACATTGGCACTAATGACAAAGTAAGAGGTAGGTGGAAGGTCCTTAAAAATGATTTCAGGGATTTAGGCCATAAGCTCAGGGCAAGGACCTCAAAGGTAGTTTTCTCCGAAATACTACCTGTACCACGTGCCATATCAGAAAGGCAGCGGGAGATCAGGGAGGTAAATAAGTGGCTCAAAAGTTGGTGTAAGAAGGAGGGCTTTGGGTTCATGGAGAACTGGGCTGACTTTTCTGTCGGCTACAGGCTCTACAGTAGGGATGGGCTGCACCTCAATGGGGAGGATGCAGCTGTTTTGGGGGAAAAAATGGCTAGAAGGTTGGAGGAGTGTTTAAACTAGAGACCTGGGGGAAGGCAACTACACTTGTGCAGGGCAAATAGACAGTGTAGATAGAGAGCTGGGAAGCGTCATAGTCATTGGGGGAGGAAGGGGGGCTGGAATGAGATTGGGGAATAAGAACAAAAGGAATACGGACAGGGAAAACCATATAAAGTGTATGTACACAAATGCCAGAAGCCTCACAAACAAAATAGAGGAACTGGAACTCTTGATGTTGGAGAGGAAATATGATATAGTGGGTATCAGCGAGACATGGCTGGACAGTAGCTATGACTGGACTGTTACTATAGATGGTTATAGTCTTTTTAGAAAGGATCGTATAAATAAAAAAGGGGAGGGGTTTGTTTATATGTGAATTCTTGCCTCAAGCCTGTCTTGTGAGTTGACATCAGTAATGCAAATGCAAATGTGGAGTCCCTATGGGTGGAGATAAGGGGAGGGAAAAAGAATAATAAAATATTACTAGGGGTTTGTTATAAGGCTCCAAATATAATGGAGGCAGCAGAGGACATGCTGATAAGTGAAATGGATGCGGCTTCAAAGCATGGTGAAGTACTTATCATGGGGGACTTCAATTACTCAGATATTGACTGGGGGGCAGAAACCTGCAGGTCCTTCAAAGGCAGCAGGTTCTTGTCAACAACAAAAGACAATTACCTGTCGCAACTAGTCCTGGAGCCAACAAAAGGGGGGCACTGCTGGACCTTATCCTAACCAACAGACCTGAAAGGGTATCAAAACTACAAGTTGGGGGGAACCTGGATAATAGTGATCATGATATCATTGATTTTGTATTACGCTTTACGAAGAGCGTTAGGGAAGGGGCAACCAACATTCTAAACTTTAGGAGGGCAAATTTTCAGCAACTAAGGAAGACCTTAAAGGCATAGACTGGGATAATGTTCTCAAAGACAAAAGCCCCCCCAAAAATAAAATATTCTGAAAAAGTCCTGAGAGAAACACATGCCTTATGGGAAAAAGCATAAGAGGAACAAGAAAAAGCCAATGTGGCTAACTAGTCTTGTAAGGAAAGCAATAAGCGAGAAAGATAAGGCGTTTAAGGTGCTAAAACGTGAAGGTAGTGATGAGGCATTACAGGATTATAGAGAGAAAAATAAATAGTGTAAAAAGCAGATAAAGGCCGCAAAAATAGAGACTGAGAGAAATATTGCCAGGGAGAGCAAACATAATCCCAAATTATTTTTCAAGTATATAAATGATAAGAAACTAAAAACAGAGAGTGTGGGTCCCCTTAGAAATAACATGGGGGTCATGGTGGAAGGAGATGAGGAAATTGCCAATCTACTGAATGTCGCCTTCTCATCTGTCTTTACCCAGGAAAATCCCCTGGTGGAAGACACAATGAGGAATAATGTAAATTCTTTTTGGAATGTCAACAGTTTAACCCAGGAAGAGGTACTGCACCGCCTCGCAACCACTAAGATAGATAAATCCCCGGGGCCAGATGGCATACACCCCCGGGTTCTGCACTATGTACCGTGATAGACAGGCCGTTATTTTTAATATTTGAAGATTCACTGAGGACTGGTTATGTTCCACAGGAATGGCGCATAGCAAATGTGGTACCAATATACAAAAAAGGATCAAAAAGTGATCCTGGAAACTACAGACCCGTGAGTCTAACTGCTGTGGTGGGGAAAATATTTGAGGGGTTTGTTAGAGATGCTATCCTGGAGTATCTCACTGTGCACAACCTTATAACCCAGCGTCAGCATGGGTTTATGAGAGATCGGTCCTGTCAGACTAATCTGATTGGTTTCTACGAGGAGGTAAGTTCAAGACTGGATCTGGGGGACGCTGTGGATGTTGTATCTCTGGACTTTTTAAAGGCATTTGACATCGTGCCACATAAAAGGCTGGTATATAAAATGAGACTGCTGGGAATAGGGGAAAATCTGTGTATTTGGGTAAGTAATTGGCTTAGTGATAGAAAACAGAGGGTTGTCATTAATGGCACATTCTCAGATTGTGTTCACGTTACCAGTGGAGTGCCACAGGGGTCAGTATTGGGGCCACTACTTTTTAATATTTTTATTAATGACCTTGTAGTGGGTTTACACAGTCAAGTTTCAATATTTGCAGATTTGTGGAAGCTTGAGGAGTGGGCAGAGAAATGGTTGATGAGGTTTAATGTAGATAAATGTAAAGTTATGCACTCGGGCCAGGGAAACAAAAAGTATAATTATGTTCTAAACAGTCAATTACTTGGTAAAACGAGCTGAAAAGGACTTGGGGGTATTGGTTGATGGTAAACTTAATTTTAGTGACCAGAGCCAGGCGGCTGCTGCTAAAGCAAATAAAATTATGGGATGTATCAAGAGAGGAATAGATTCTCATGATAAAGACATAGTTTTGCCCTTATACAAATCCCTGGTCAGACCACACATGGAATATTGTGTACAGTTTTGGGCACCAGTGTATAAAAAGGATATAGTAGAGCTGGAACAGGTGCCGAGGAGAGCAACCAGGATTGTTAGGGGAATGGGGGTATTAGAATACACTGACAGATTACAAAATTTGGGATTATTCAGTTTAGAAAAAAGACGACTGAGGGGAGACCTCATTACAATGTACAAATACCTGAACGGACAGTACAAGGATCTCTTCAAAGATCTTTTTATACCTAGGACTGTGACCAGGACAAGGGGGCATCCTCTGTGCCTAGAGGAGAGACGATTCTACCATCAACATAGACAAAGGTTCTTTACTGTAAGAGCAGTGAGACTATGGAACTCTCTTCTGCAGGGGGTTGTTATGGCTGACTCTATGTACATGTTCAAGAGAGGCCTGGATGCCTTTCTGGAGAGCAAAAATATCACGGGTTATGGGGATAAAACATTTATTTAATTCTTAAAGGTTGGACTTGATGGACTTGTGTCTTTTTCCAGCCTTATATACCATGATACTATGATACTATAGACCTGACAGTCACGTGATCACCTGGTCTAGAGGGGTTAATCAGAGCTGCTCAGTATGATCAGACCTAGTACAGCTCTGATCAGAAAAATGATGCCCTCTTATAGATGCCCCAGTTATAAGTAAAGAAAATGTAAAAAAAAAAAAACTGTGGAAATGTCCCTCAGGGGTCTATTCTAACCTCAGGACATATAAAGTAAATAAGACACACACACACAAAATATTAATAAATATTAAGAAATAAACGTTAATATTTCCCAATAAAATAAAAAAAAATACCTCTCTACACTGTAAAAAATCGCCATAGTGGCCCTTTTTACCTGAGATTATACCTATTATATATCAAAACGACCATCAAACACTGATGAATTCATTTATAATGGTCATTTGGAGTAAAAGGATATGCACCACCAGGATGAAGGATTGTAAACCAAGCACAATTACATACTAGTGGGTGCCCACTCTGGCAGGATCTGTTCTTCTGTAAGCTTCTTATGTCCTTGTTTTTAAGAAAAAAGGCTTAAAAGTTATGCAAATGAGCCTAGAGCTTGCAGCCCCCCAGACTATTTTGCATAATTGTAAAAGACTTAAAAAAAAAAAGGGCATATTATAAAAAAAACTTTTACTCCAGTTTTTGTAACTTAAACCCCCACAAAACTATGAATAAAGGTCCTTTATTAATTTTTTTTACTATTCCTATATGTTATGACACATTTTTTAAGGTATCACACAAAAAAACTGAAGTTATGGCTCTTCGACCAACTAATATAAAAATACACTAAAAATACCCTGGTTATTAAGCCTTTTAAGACCTGGTAAAAGTAAAAAATCCATAGTATCTGCTTACCCACCTAGATGGGAAAAAATGAAACAAAGAAATCAAGCAGTTGCCTTATTTGAACACTAGAGGGTGATATTGTACAAGAATGGGAAACCCAAACTTGCAGCACATAGTATAGGAAGATGTCACTGTACAGGCGCTTATCTAAGAACAATGTAAGCAACATTTCACTAGCATAGTCTACATTCTTACAGTAAATATTAAAGGGTTAGAAGTAGTGAACACAATGCTATACATTAATGTAATACATAGGGGCACATTTACTTACCCGGTCCTTTCGTGTTCTCCATGGTGCTTTGTCCGACATGGAAGAAGTTTGGCACGATTCACTAAGATCGTGCGCCCGGTATCCTGCATCTGTCGCTTCCCCGCTGAGGTCCACTGGAGTTCATCTCCTTCTTCCCGTTGTATGTAAGTGCATGTCTTGCAACACAATTTGTATTTTAAATCCTGTACTTAGTCCGAATCAGTCGGGTTGTCCGACGGCCACAACCCCCCATTTGTGTCACATGAAAGTCGTCGCGATTGCGCCAAAAACCCCTGTTAAGTGTGGCGGAAATAGTCAGGAAACCAGACGGAAATGCGATGTGTGGACCCTTAGTAAAAAAAGCCCCATAGTGTATATATATAGTGTGTAATGATGAAGGAGGAATATTTTGTGAAATACACATCGGATTGAAAAACAAATGTGTGAAATATTTTTAAAAAATCTATCCAATTTTACCCAACTCGGTTTCCTACCACCACCCTCAGGGGTGGGGTAGGAGGTACCTTTAACCCCTTAACGACCTGGCCCTTTTTGTATTTTCATTTCCATTTTTCACTCCCCACCTTCAAAAATCTATAACTTTTTAAATTTTTCCCCGTAAAGAGCTCTGTGATGGCTTGTTTTCTTCATAATAAGTGTGACATCATCATGCGCCTATACATACAGAATGTGGCTGCTGGTGCCAGCAGGAGAGGAGCTCCGGGGAAGCATCGGGGCTGGAGGCAAGCACAAGCTTTATTATTTTCATGTGTGTCAGCTGTATATACTCTGTTCTACTGGGGAGAGGCTATATTTACAGGGGGGCTAAGTATACTGAAGTAGGGCTGTGTTTACTTAGGGAGGCTGTGTATACTGGGGAAGCTGTATATACTGGGAAGTCAGTGTATACTGGGGAGGCTGTTTATACTGGGGGGCTGTGTATACTGGGGAAGCTGTATGTACTGGGGAGTCTGTGTATACTGGGGAAGCTGTTTATACTGGGGGGCTGTGTATACTGGGGAAGCTGTATATACTGGGAAGTCAGTGTATACTGGGGAGGCTGTTTATACTGGGGGCTGTGTATACTGGGGAAGCTGTATGTACTGGGGAGTCTGTGTATACTGGGGAAGCTGTTTATACTGGGGGGCTGTGTATACTGGGGAGGCTGTTTATACTGGAGGAAGCTGTGTATACTGGGGGTGTCTGTGTATACTGGGGAGTCTGTGTATACTGGGGGGGAGGCTGTGTAATACTCGGGGGTCTGTTTAATATTTTGCAGGCTTTGTAATACTAGGGGGAGGTAGCGTATAACTGGGGGAAGGCTGTGTCTACTGGAGGAGCTGTGTATATTGGGGGGCTATGTATCTGGGGGTGGCTGTGTATCTGGGGGAGGCTGTGTTATACTGGGGGGCTGTATATAGGGGTTGGATTTTAATTAAACTGGGTGAGCTTATATAGAGTACTTTATATCATTTAATTTGAGAGAATGTATATGGGGGCTGTTATAAATAAACCAGGGGAGCAGTATATAAATAAAATGGTGTGCTGTAGTTCAGGGGCCTGGTATATATAATAAATTATGGGTGCTGTAGCTGTCACGGGTGACTCTTGTTTCGGGTCACGGGTGACCCATGTTTAGGGTCACAGGTGCACCCGTGTGCCTCTGTGTGCCCCTCCATTCCTGTTGCCTCACTTACCCCTCCGGGTTCCAGCAGCATCTCCTGAGATTCAGCGCGGGTCTCCCCACCTCCTAGGGTGCGCACGCGAGCCGGCTCTGTAAAATTTAAAGGGTCAGTGCACCGCTAATCAGCCGCTCGTCAGCCGCTGACCTGTTAAATAGCCAGCCTCTTTCTATGACCCCTGCCGGATCTTCATGCCTTGTGCCTTAGAGAAAGCTTGTTCCCTATGTCCTCTGCTTTTATAGTGACTTTCCGTTGTGACCTCAATTCCGTTCTTGACTTTGTCTGCATCGGCCTGCCGTCTACCCTGAGCAGCCTGATCTCTCTGGCTACCTGGACTGACATCTGCTTCTCTGAACGTTTGGAGGAACTGCGAGTGGATCTAATGCAAGCCAGAGTCTGACAACTACCCAGTTTGGCTCCCAAAGGCCCCCTCTGCCATCCTCTGTGTCTGCTACCGAGGAATCCGTGCAGGTGGATAAAACCCGGCTAACTCCCCAAAAGTGCTCTAGATGAAGACAGGAGAACCTCAGCCCGGAGCACTTTCTTAAGACGTGTCCTGTCCGTCCCCCAGCATCTGGGAAATGCACGCACCTAGGGTACCTTGGAGAACAAAGATTCTCCACGCCTGAATGTTCCAGTTCTACTGAGCTTTGGAACAATTGGCCTGGTTTAAGCTTCAGCCTTTCTGAACTCCGGCTCAGCGGGGAACTTCGCGGATGCTGCTCTTATCTCTCATCATTTTCCTGTGGTTCGTCTAGAGAAGCCACTGGTCATTTGTTCTGTAAGTATCCCTGTACCGCACTGTAAGCAAGCGGAGATTCTGCCACTGCACCATCCCTATGACTGCCCCATTGAGTTGCTGCCGGGTACGTCTCCTCCATGAGGTCGGGTGTACCCATTGTCTGTGCCCGAAACCGAGGCTATGTTGGCCTACATCAAGGAGAATTTGCAGAAAGGAATCATCCGCAAGTCTTCTTCTCCTGCCAGTGCTGGATTCTTCTTTGTAGCCAAGAAGGATGATTCCGCGGCATCAACAAAGTTACAGGGAAAAACCACTGCCTCTGATCAGGGAACCTATTCATTGTTTACATGGTGCCAAGGTTTTTCACCAAGCTAGATCTGCAGTCGGCATATAACCTAATCCGCATCCAGGTGAAGAATGAAAGACAGCCTTCAATACACGAGATGGACATTTTGAGTACTTTGTTATGCCCTTTGGACTCTGTAATGCGCTAGCAGTCTTCCAGGAATTTGTCAACAACATTTTTAGAGACCTACTGTATACGTGTGTTGTGGTTTATCTTGATTATATCCTAGTTTTCTCTAAAGACCTAGAATCCCACCGGTCCCACAGGGAAGTTCTCAGGAGCCATAGGGCCAATCGCCTATATGCCAAGCTCGAAAAGTGCCAATTCCATCAGAACAGTCGGAGACAGTCGTCGATGTACCTGCCGTACCATTTAATACAATGGGTAAACGGGTTGGAAAAATGAAAAAGTTATTTCTCCTCCCAAAACGCCATGTAAATATTGGCGAGGGAGGGAGAGAAACGGGCACCCATAGGACATCCAGAAATCTGGAAAAAAATTATCATCAAACATAAAAAAGTTATTGCGTAACAAAAAAGAAAGTACTGTGACAATATATTCCTGAAGGTCCATAGCATATGAACTATATTTGTTGAAGTGATGTGCGATGGCCACGGAAGCTAGATGATGTGCTATACAAGTGTAGAGTGCTGTGACATCGCATGATAACCAGGAATCTGTAAGAGTCCAGGGCATTTGTTCCACTGCTGCAAGGAGAGCCTTTGTATGTTGGATATGACCTGGTAATCTTGAGACCAAAGGTTGTAGTAGATTGTCAAGCCACAAACCAAGTCTTTCCATGAGTGAATTCGTACAAGATACTATCGGTCGGAAAGGTGGAGGAAAGCCTGCTTTATGGGTTTTAGGAAGTAAGTAGAAATTTGAGCATGTAAAGGTTTCTGGGATCAGATATTCCGCAGTACGTTTGTTAAAAAAAACCCAAATCAAGGCCCTCTGTGATGAGTCTCTGCATTTCTTTCTTGATATGGTCAGAAGGATCAGATGGAAGTTGAAGATAGGTTGCAGAGTCTTTAAGCATATTGTAAGCTTGGTTACGATACAGTTCTTTATCAAGAATAGTAATATTCCCACCCTTGTCCGATGGATGAATAATAATATGTGGATTTTTCTTCAAATCTTGTATGGCTTGGTGTTGTTTTTTTGTTAGGTTAGAATGGGAGGACAAAGGTTTGTCATGGAGGAGTTGTAGATCTCGTTTTACCGCCTCTTGAAATAAGTCCATCACAGGTGTTCTGGAGTTTACCGGATAAAAGGTAGGGTTTTGGACATGTATTATGTTGGAAGTATCCGTAATGGATTTAACGGTGGTAGAATTGCAATTAGAGAAGTGCTGTAAATCCATGAGGTCCAACAAGGCACTTTGCTCTTGAAATAATGACGATAACTGAAACATGTTATTACCATGTTCATTTAGTATAGTATACGGTACTGAATCCCGATTGGTACAGTGTGCGTCATCACTAGAGAGAAAATGTCTTTTAACTGTCAATAGACGTATAAACTTGTTGACGTCACAAATATTAGAGAAGAAATTCATTTGAGTGGTAGGGGAAAAACCCAAGCCTTTGGCTAGGACTTCTAATTGGTGGACCGACAAATAGCAAGCAGATGAATTGATTATACTCGACATATCAGTTATTTCTTTGTGATTGTGGTTTTCGGTGTTTGTCGAGTTATATATTGATTTGTGTTTTCTGTGTTTCCTGCCCGCTCTCCTCATTTTTTTGTTGTTTTTGTAATGGTGGTGGGAGGAATGCTCTGCGTCAATGGAAGCTGATAGTTTTTTTGATGGTGTTGTAATAGATGAGGATTGGTCAGAGTTCGCATTATCACAGTCTTCTGAATCGCAATCGGTGGAAGAAAAAGCCACTTTACTTGCAGAGCGCGATCTGGCTCCTCGAGTACGTAAAATTGAACGAGGTCTCGTCCGTTCTCAGGTATAAACTTTATCTTGGGCGTAGTCTAAGCTGTCTCGATTGAAATTAGATTTTTTTGTTTCGATAATTTGTGTTTCTTGGATCGTTAAGTTTTGTTGAATTTTGCGAAGTGTTTCTTCATATATGGCACTAGAAACCTCTTGTTTCAGTTGATTGGATAACGTATCAATGTTAGTTTGGGTTTCTGTGAGAATTTTTCGTTCTTGTTGAATCAGAAGATCCATTAATTGAAGTGAGCAATCGGACAAAACTTGATTCCATTTTTTGGTAAACTCTTGATCATATGGGGTAATGGGGTATTTTCGGATTCAAAGTCCTCGAGGTATCATTTGTTTCTTTAAATAGTTTTGGAGAGTTGTGGAATCCCACCAAAGGCGGAGACGAGTGGTCATGGCTTTTTCCAGGTCTTTGGTTATATTTTTAACAGATGTTTCCGTATTCAAAGTAGATGCCGATGATGCAAATATAGATATAACATTGTTCAGACATGTTTGGTCATTAGAAAAATCAGTTTCCTACATGGCCAAGGTTGTATTCTGAGTCTCCATTTGGGGTAGAATCAAAAATGTAAAATAATGGAGAAAAAGATTTGAACAAAAGTGAACAGAAAAAAAGACTATGTTTGATGGAGGGTGTGCGGAGAAAATAGTAAATTAAAGCTGCCCAATAGATATATTAGAAATGTCCAAAAATAGAAAAAAATGTCAGAGAAACAGGGAGCAAAGACACCAAAATTAGACAAAAATATATGGGAAAAAAGAGCGGAAAACGCTCGGGTGTCAGCTCACCTGATCAGCAGCTTGTAAGTAGACGATGCCGTGCAATGATGATGAACCCAGTCCGGTCCCGGGGACCAAAGGTATAATGGAGAAAAGGAAAAAATATCTCATCGGCAGCAGGCAGAAGAAAGTATAAAAAGGCAAAACTTTATGTCCAAAGCATGATTAAAAAGTGATCACTGGGAAGAGGAAAAAGGTTACGCGTTTCGGACCATACGAATGAGGTCCTTATTCATACCTGTATTTTGTCTAGTGTGAGCTCGCATTTATGGAGGGAGGAAACACGTCAGTGTGGAGAGACCTTCCTCCTGCAGAGCTGACATGGCTGGAGACTAATTAGCAACACATGGGAAGGAAAACATGAAAAATAAATGACCAAAAAATAAATAAATAGATAAATACATGACCAAAGCAATAGGAAAAGGAATAAAACGAATAAGGAAGAGACAAATGGCAGAGTTAGTATATGTAAAGTAGATCGCTTTTGAAATTTAAGCCTGCGGGGTGGCGAGTGTTAAGTGAGAGAATCCACTTCGCTTCCTTCATGTGAAGGCTCTTAACCCTATCGCTTCCTCTTTTATTTAGGGGAACATGATCAATGGCCGTGACTTTCAGACTGGACATATTACCAGAGTGATGATCCCTGAAATGTTTTGACAGTCCGGTGATATTGCGAGTGCTTGATATAAGGCAAGAACTTATACCACCCACCAAACGAAGAAATAAGACTGTCTACTACACAGGTACAAAGTCCAAATCAGAAACTCTCATTCACCAATGAAGCCAGTAGTGCATCTGAACCAGTGACAACCACATCAGAGGATAATACCAATCATTTCAGTGTTATTAATTTATCAGCGAGCATATTGACACGAGACCAAATACAATTGTTAAGTAAAGGGTTAAGTTTCTCTCCGACTAGTAATATGGACTTATACCAGACAATCAAAGATGTAAATAAGTTCATAAGACTCCTTACTGTTAAGAAGCACTTTTTTAAAGAACAACCTGACGAATCCACATCGACAACACATCTTTCCATTCCCCTGGTCAACAGCAGGGGCCAAGAAGAATTTAGTTCTAAGAACTCTCTTAATGAACATTCTACTCTCCTCAATCTCTTGGATCTAGACACAGTAAATCAAGAATCCGACACCATACTTAACACCTCCCACCTTGTCTACACAAAAAATCCTTCCTTTTATCCTATCAGTGCCCGAAAAAATGAGATGGACATGTTTCAAGAACATTCCCGATGCTCGAGTGCTCGTCTCGAATAAAGAACCCCATTGAAGTCAATGGGAGACTCGAGCATTTTTCAAGGGGACCAAGGGTCTGCACAGGGAAGCTTGGCCAAACACCTGGAAACCTCAGAAAATGATGTAAACACCACGGAAATGGACAGGAAACAGCAGGGGCAGCATGCATGGATGCCTCTGAGGCTGCTTAATCGCACCAATATGCAAAAAATTATGGGCGACAGAGTGACCGAATGAGGCTAGATAGCATCTAAAACATCCAATAATTGAGCCTGACACTATAGGGGACGGCATGCAGAGGCAGCGGCAGCAGCGGCAGGCTAGAGAGTGTCATGGCGACATACCCTAAATGGACTCAGGCTTCAAACCAATGGGTGGCAGAGAGGAACCAAAGGAGGTGAGCAAGAAGCACTGAAATGATTTCCTATGTCAACAAAAGGTTGACGGTATATTTAGTCGATAACACAGCATGGTGGCGACATAGTGACCAAGTTCCATAACGTATCTGGTGAAACACCCGAAAAATGAGCCTGACACAGCTCGTTTGATAAGGGGACGACATGTGGAGGCAGCCATGGAGAAGACTTCCATGATTAAGAGTGACAGTATGGGGCATCCATATTGCGCTGCTATGATTGCAACTTCAGGTCTCCAGCATGGCGGCGACAGATGGGCCGAGTTCCATTATGTATCTGGTGAAACACCTGAAAATTCTGCCTGACACAGCTCGTTTGATAAGGGGATGATGTGCTGTATATCCTCTCGTGCTCCAGCGTCTGGGCCATAGAGAGTTGAAAGTTGCGCATGGAGACATTGGTGGAGGCTGTGGAGGATCGTGGAGGCAAAATGGACAGGAAACAGCAGGGGCAGTACGCATGGATGCCTCTGAGGCTGCCTAATCTTGGGATGGAGCTGGCGGTCCGCTTTCGCCTGTCCAAGCCCCTGTCTCTCAGCTCCTCCCCAAACAGCACTTCTAAGAAACTTTTGTATAAGATCAAGTGTAGTAGTGTTCTTATAAGTTTGGGTTATGGCGGGTGAGGGGAATGTAAACAGATGCGCAAGAAGCGCTGAAATAATATCGGTAAATGATAAAAGTTTGCCAGTATATTTTGTGGATAACACAGCAGGGTGGCAACAAAGTTAACAAGTTTCATGTGGAAGCCATGAAAACAACCCAAAATTCTGCCTGACACAGCTCGTTTGCTAAGGGGACGATGTATGGAGGCAGCTATATGGACGACTTTGGGAGGCAGCTATGGAGATGATGTGTGGAGGTAGCAATGGAGACAACGTGTAGAGGCAGCTATAAAGACGACGTGTGGAGGCTGCTATGGAGACAACTAAATTTGGATAGTGCCTGTATGTGGCAGTCCAAAAAAGTTTTCAAACCAGAGGAGCTGGTAGGTGGTCCTCCAGAAAAATTAAATCCATAGAGCACTATAGCTAGAGCCAGTTGGCCCTGGCAAAAATAGCCAGTTTCCTCTGCTTTAGTGTACAAAGAGGAGGAGAAG
This sequence comes from Engystomops pustulosus, assembly GCF_040894005.1. Lineage (NCBI taxonomy): Eukaryota > Metazoa > Chordata > Amphibia > Anura > Leptodactylidae > Engystomops > Engystomops pustulosus. Next base: position 85,724,181 of record NC_092411.1, read on the forward strand.
GAGGAAAATGAGGAAGAGGAGTGCATACATTATTCAGGTTGAGCTTCTTTCACCTGGTGGAGAATGGAAATCCTGAGAAATCCAGGCTTTATTCATCTTGATAAGTGTTAGCCTGTCAGCGCTGTCAGTCGACAGGCGTGTATGCTTATCAGTGATGATGCCACCAGCTGCACTGAAAACCCGCTCAGACAACACGCTAGCGGCAGGGCAGGCAAGAACCTCCAAGGTGTACAGCGCAAGTTCGTGCCACATGTCCAGCTTTGAAACCCAGTAGTTGTAGGGAGCTGTGTGATCATTTAGGACGATGGTATGGTCAGCTACGTACTCCCTCACCATTTTTCTGTACAGATCAGCCCTACTCTGCCGAGACTGGGGACAGGTGACAGTGTCTTGCTGGGGTGACATAAAACTGGCAAAGGCCTTGTAAAGCGTACCCCTGCCAGTGCTGGACAAGCTGCCTGCTCGCCTACTCTCCCTGGCTACTTGTCCCGCAGAAGTACGCCCTCTGCCGCTAGCGCTGTTAGAAGGGAAATACTGTTTCAGCTTGTGCACCAGGGCCAGCTGGTATTCATGCATTCTCACAATCCTTTCCTCTCCAGGGATGAGAGTGGAAAGATTTTGCTTGTACCGTGGGTCCAAGAGAGTGAATACCCAGTAATTGGTGCTGGAATAAATTCTTTGAATGCGAGGGTCACGGGATAGGCAGCCTAGCATTAAATCTGCCATATGCGCCAGAGTCCCAACTCGCAAGAATTCACTCCCCTCGCTTGCCTGACTGTCCATCTCCTCCTCCTCCAACTCCTCTTCTTCTGCCCATACACGCTGAACAGTGAAAGTCTGAGCAATGCTCCCCTCTTCTGTCTCGCCAACATTCTCCTCCTCTTCCTCCTCATCCTTCTCCACCTCCTCCGATATGCGCTGAGAAACAGACCTGAGGGTGCTTTGGCTATCAACAAGGGAATCTTCTTCCCCCGTCTCTGGTGACGAGTGCAAAGCTTCTGACTTCATGCTGGCCAGAGAGTTTTTCAACAAGCCAAGCAGCGGGATGGTGAGGCTGATGATGGCGGCATCGCCACTTACCTTCTGTGTTGACTCCTCAAAGTTACTCAGCACCTGACAGATATCAGACATCCACGTCCACTCCTCATTGTAGATTGAGGAAGCTGACTGACCTGACTACCAGTTCTGGTGGAAGTTGACATCTGGCAGTCTACAATCGCTCTGCGCTGCTGGTAAACTCTGGATAACATGGTTAATGTTGAATTCCACCTCGTGGGCACATCGCACAACAGTCGGTGAGCGGGCAGTTGGAGGCGGCGCTGCGCTGCCCTGAGAGTGGCAGCATCTGTGCTGGACTTCCTGAAATGCGCACAGATGCGGCGCACCTTCGTGAGCAAATCAGACAGATTGGGGTATGTCTTGAGGAAACGCTGAACTATGAGATTTAACACATGGGCCAGGCATGGCACATGTGTCAGTCTGCCGAGTTGCAGAGCCGCCACCAGGTTACGGCCTTTGTCACACACAACCATGCCTGGCTTCAGGTTCAGCGGTGCCAGCCACAGATCAGTCTGCGCCGTGATGCCCTGTAATAGCTCTTGGGCGGTGTACCTTTATCGCCTAGGCTCAGCAGTTTGAGCACCGCCTGCTGTCGCTTAGCGACAGCACTGCTGCTGTGCCTAGAGCTACCGACTGATGGTGCCATGCCCACGGATGGTAATTCGGAGGAGGAGGTGGAGGAGGGGTGGGAGGAGGAGGAGGCATAGTAGGCCTGAGAGACCTGGACCGAGGTAGGCCCCGCAATCCTCGGCGTCGGCAGTATATGACCAGCCCCAGGGTCAGACTCGGTCCCAGCCTCCACCAAGTTAACCCAATGTGCCGTCAGCGATATATAGTGGCCCTGCCCGGCAGCACTCGTCCACGTGTCCGTGGTCAGGTGGACCTTGTCAGAAACGGCGTTGGTCAGGGCACGGATGATATTGTCTGACACGTGCTGGTGCAGGGCTGGGACGGCACATTGGGAAAAGTAGTGGCAGCTGGGGACCGAATACCGAGGGGCGGCCGCCGCCATGAGGTTGCGAAAAGCCTCGGTCTCTACCAGCCTATAGGGCAGCATCTCCAGGCTAAGTAATCTGGAGATATGGACGTTGAGGGCTTGGGCGTGTGGGTGGGTTGCACTATACTTCCTTTTGCGCTCCAGCGTCTGGGGTATGGAGAGCTGAACGCTGCGCATGGAGACATTGGTGGATGCTGTGGAGGATCGTGGAGGCGAAGATGTGGTTTTCGCACGGGAGGTGTTTGGGCCGGGGTTCTGGGAAGGGGGCTGACTAGCAGAGGCAGCAGATGACACAGGGGAAGGAGCAGTGGTGTGCCCGGCTGGAGGTGAACGGGCTTGCTGCCATTGAGTGGGGTGTTTAGCATTCATATGCCTGCGCATACTGGTGGTAGTTAAGCTAGTAGTGGTGGAACCCCTGCTGATCTTGGTGTGGCACGGGTTGCACACCACAGTCCGTCGGTCATCCGGTGTTTCTTTAAAGAACCTCCAGACTTCCGAAAATCTAGCCCTCGTCACGGGAGCTTGACTACGTGAAACATTTGGCGCTGATGCACCAGCTCTTGCCCTGCCTCTCCGTCTGGCCCCACCACTGCCTCTTCCAACCTGTTCTCGTCGAGGACTCGCCTCCGTCTCAGAAGCACTGTGTTCACCCGGCCTATCAACCCAGCTTGGGTCTGTCACCTCATCATCCTCCGATCCCTCAGTCTGCTCCCCCCTCGGACTTCCTGCCCTGACAACAACTTCACCACTGTCTGACAACCGTGTCTCCTCATCCTCTTTACATACTTCTTCCACTACGTCAACAATGTCATCATCACCCACAGACTGCGACCGGTGGAAAACCTGGGCATCGGAAAAGAGCTCAGCAGCAAACGGACAAGTGGTTTGGAAGGGTCCAGAAAACAGTTCCTCAGAGTATGCCGGTTCAAATGCCAAATTTACCTGGGAGGGGGCAGACTGGGGGAAGGAGGCTGAGGTGGAGGAGTGCTGATTTCGGTGACATGGGTGGACTGCGAGGAAGACTGACTGGTGGACAAATGGCTAGAAGCATTGTCCGCAATCCACGACATCACCTGTTTGCATTGTTCTGGCCTCAACAGTGCTCTACCACGAGTTCCAGTAACTTGAGACAAGAACCTAGGGTGTGTAGCTCTGCGGCGTTCCCCTGCTCCCTCATCAGCAGGTGGTGTCTCACCCCGCCCAGGACCACGGCCTCTGACCCCTGCAGTAGTTGGACGCCCACGTCCATGCCCTCGTCCTCTACCCCTAGTCCTTGGGTTCAACATTCTCAAAATTAAAGTGTAAACTGTAAATTTTTTTTATTTTTATTTTTTTGTTTTATTTGTGTATTTTTGTGTTTTTTTTAACAAAACGATGCTATCCTATTGCTATGGCTAGTTTCTAACCTACACTGACAGCACACAAAAAAAAAATCACCAGACTGTGCCTAATTCAATCAAACCCCTAATAAATTGTCCCACTTAGGTGTTTGAGATGTGTGTGTCACTAAGAGCTGAATATAACGTTCGCAAGTCTCCCTGCAAATTCCTCACAATATGGTACTAGCTGCACTACTAGTGCCAGCAAGGCCATCCACAAGCAAATCAACAAAATATATATATATATATATAATGCTATTGTAGGCCTAAGAAAGTCGGTTGGGTTCTTGTATGCCTAGTTTCTAACAGCAAACAAGAACTGGATTTTAAGTCACTTTAAGTTTTGAAGAAAAAAAAAATCGTCAGACTGTGCCTAATTCAATCAAACCCCTAATAAATTGTCCCACTTAGGTGTTTGAGATGGATATGTGTGTCACTAAGAGCTAAATATAACGTTCCCAAGTCTCCCTGCAAATTCCTCACAATATGGTACTAGCTGCACTACTAGTCCTAGCAAGGCCAGCCACTAGCAAACAAAAAAAAATATATATATATAACGCTATTCTAGCCCTAACAATGGCTGTTGGGTTCTTGTAGACTCACTCCTGCCTAACAGTAAGCTAATAGAACACCCTAACGCTATCCCTGCAGCAGCAGCAGCAGCTCTCCCTAACGGCATCCAGACAGAGAATGATGCGAGCAGCGCGGGCAGGGGCTAGTCTATTCCAGGGTCACCTGATCAGGCCATCCAACCACTGCTATCGACGTGTAAGGGTACCACGTCATGCTGGGTGGAGTGCAGAGTCTCCTGGCTTGTGATTGGCTCTGTTTCTGGCGCCAAAAATCAAAACGGCGGGAGATGCCATTTTCTCGAGCGGGCGAAGTATTCGTCCGAGCAACGAGCAGTTACGAGTACGCTAATGCTCGAACGTGCATCAAGCTAGGACGAGTGTGTTCGCTCATCTCTAGTCATTGTCCTTCACAAGAAACTGTACCAACGAGAAGTGGAGAAGATGCTGAACGATGAGGATGTATACCACAAACTTTCCTCGGATCCTACTGAAAAAATTGCTACTTGTCTCAAGTCACTTCTAAATGAGGGAATACATCTGGGCACATTCGATAAACATACAGCAGAATACCTTTTTCCCACTGATTCCGTCATACCTTCTTTTTATGTTCTTCCCAAATCACATAAAAAGGGTTCCCTCCCCCGTTCAGACAAATTATATCCAGTGTTGGATCTTTAAATGAAAAGTTGGGCGGATGGCTAGATAAACATCTACAGCCACCAGGCTACCTGGTTATATCTGATTGGTCAGATACCTTTGGGTGGCTGACATGCGATGTCACCGCGCTGTATACCTCCATCCCCCACAATTTGGCATCTGTAGCATTACAATACCATCTACAGAAATACAGCAATTATCATATCACGTTACAGGATTATATTATTTCTGTTCTTTCTTACTTATTGTCTAACAATTTTTTTTATGTTTAACAACAAATTCTACAACCAAAAACTAGGATGCCCCATGGGGGCTAGTTTCTCCCCCTCCCTAGCAAATTTCTATATGGCATTATGGGAAGAGCAATTCTTATTCAATCCTGAGAACCCACATGTGTTATAATAGGGAACAGATTGCTTTTCTTGATATTCTTCTGACTGGTGACACAATCAATTATAAGGTGCAAACCTCACTGTTTCACAAAAAAACATCTGGCAACACTTTATTACATGCAACTAGTTGTCATGCTCCACACACCATTAAAAATCTCCCAATTGGGGAGTACATAAGAGCCAGAAGGTCTTGCATGTTGGATTCTCACTATATACAAGAATGTAAAACTATCACTCGCAGGCTTAGATCGAGGGGCTATTTAAGAAGACTTGGCACTCCTATTGGTTGCGTTTGAAAATTAGTGAGTTTTGTTTCACAAGTATATAAGCGTGGCAATCCAAAAACTTTTTTTATACAACGTTTCGGTCTACATACAGACCTTCGTCAGGCACTATATACAGAAAATAAAGTAAATATAAATCAATAATGGTGAAGCAATAATATATACATAATATACATAAATGTACATGGAATAGGAGACACGTATAAGACGATATTTCAAGTGGAAGTAGAGAATGATGTGTTGTTGCCACCTGGCACGTGGTCGAAGTAGATCTTGGAAAAAATGTGGTCTCCTGGAGTTTTCAAACGCAACCAATAGGAGTGCCATATCTATTGATGGTTTTGTAACCTATTTGAGCACCCTGACAAAACGACAAAGCAAAGAGTGACGTGTATCAACTACAAATAGATCGAGGGACTACACTAAAAATTCCTGAAAAAGAGCCATTGGTATAGTGAACAGTAAACCACGCTCAACATACCTGGAATCTAAACCCAAATGTACACAACATAAATCCAAACTTACATTCAGCACCCAATATAGTGCTCAATTCTATGCCATTACTGATATTATAAAGAAACATCTGCCCATTCTGAATCATGAGCCTACCTTAAAAAATATCATATCAGAAGGCATTTCATTTGTGTCAATCAGGGCCAGAACACTGGGGGACATTCTATCACCAAACACCTTTGTTCAAAATAAATCCAAAAGTACGTGGCTACAAACCAGGGAAAGCTATTGTTGCGGCGGTACCCGCTGCAACATATGTAAATTCATGCCCAAGAAAACTTCCTTTATTTCTTTCAGAACCAACATAACATTTTACATAAAAATGTATATGAATTGTGAATCTTCTCATGTGGTGTATCTGGTACAGTGCACAAAGTACTCACTGCAGTACGTAGGGTGCACCATGCGCAAATTGAAGGATAGGGTCAGTGAGCACATCACAGGTGCCAACCCCAACACGCTATCTAGCACCCGAAACTTATCGGGTATATCAAAGCAATTTAAAGAGACACATGCCGGCTCTATGGGTAGTATGCAGGTAATAGCGGTGGAACACGTCCCGCGCCCTAACAGAGGTGGGGACTGGAAAAAATTACTATTATCTAGAGAAGCTTTTTGGATCCTTAGTCTGGACACAAGATTTCCAAAGGGATTAAACTTTAAGCAAGATCTGCTGTATTTTTACTGAATGTATAGAACTGACTTTCTTCCTAACACACCTCCACACCTGGCATATCAACGTCAGCAATCACAGAACACACCTTTCAATGGGCGTATTCACTTCACGCCGGAAACCTGCTACAGGACACTAGATCCATTACTATTTAACCTCGGTAGCAGTAAGCAGCAAGTTAGGTATGACTAAGGGCTAAGACAATGCGATAGCCCGAAACGTGTCACCGCTGTCACTCATTTTTTGTCTCGTGTTTTTTGTCTCGTGTTTTTTGGTTTTTTGGGGGTTTTTTTGTGTCCATGCTTCATTGACTATATGTATTTTTTAACTTGGAAACATTAAATTTTTGACCATGTCTTAACAGTTTTTCCTCTTTTCTATACTTTTTGGATGCTGGATTCCCGACCATTTGCAAAATAATTTTTTTCTTCACAAATATGTCTCTCTCTGGATTTCCGGACCAGGAGTTTTGGGGAATTTCCGTGCACCTGGCCGTCTGACTGCCGTGGACGTCTGTTATCTCCAGGAGGGGTGAGCCGTTACCGATATTTTCTTTTTTCTATCTATTTAGTCTTTTTTGCTGTGTTGGTGTTTAGTTCAAGACTAGATGAAGACAATTGATTATTGTTAATAGAGATTTGGCTTTAGTCATTTCCTGGAATGGCCAGCACCCATCAGCGGTGCGCTGGCCTTTAAATCCTTGCAAGCCACCGCGCACCCCCTAGGAGTCGGGGACATGCGCACACAGCCACCGAAACAGGAACACAGACAAGTAAGTGGCGCGGGCATCGCGCAGGCGGGTCGCAGGAGCACCCCTGGCATTCTCTAAAACCTTCTTAGCCGCAGAGAGGAATTATTCCATAGGTGATTGGGAACTTCTGTCCGTAAAGATAGCTTTGGAGGAATAGCGTTATCTGCTGGAAGGAGCTTGACATTCGGTCTATATCTACACCGACCACAAGAATCTCCTGTATCCCCAGACTGCTCAGTGTCTCAATCCTAGACAGGCTCGCTGGTCCTTCTTCTTTTCTTTGATTCACTTCCATCCAGCCGAGTAGAACGTCGTCCTCTCTCGTGCCTCTTATGTTGTTGGGGAAAAATGGGCTCTTCGTCATATCATTCCTCCAGAATGACTGGTTGTTGCTGCTCCTATGGCAGGTTTCTTCTGGCAAGACATATGTACGACCAGCTCTTCGAAAGAGGATACTAACTTGGGGACATTGCTCTCGTGTGACTGGGCACCCTGTGGTACAGAGATCTATCTCTCTTATATCTCGTTACTACTGGTGGACAGATCTGGTCAAGGACATTCGAGATTTTGTGAGTTCCTGCGCTTCCCATGCCCATAACAAGTAGTCACGTCTCAAGCCAGCATGTCTGCTCCTGCTTTAGCCAATACCCAGTTGTCCATGGACTCACATAGCCACAAACTTTATCAAGGATCTCCTATCTTCTTCCGGTAATACAATCATCTGAGTGGCAACCGATCAGTTCTCCAAGATGTCCCACTTTGTGCCTCTTTGAATCTGTCAGTGACGCTCCCTTCTTGTTGTCTTTGGACGACATCCACGCCCACCTCTCCCTCTGTCAGTGCCTTCTGATGTTCGAGCCCTGGAAGAATTGGTCCAAGACCTCAAGTCCATCTGGGAGCAAAGTTGGCAGTCTCTACTTTGGTGTCTGTCCCCACAAAAACCAAGGCCGACAAGAGATGCAGGTCTCCTCCAGGTGATAAGGTGTGGCTGTCTTCCAGATACATCCGGCTGAAGATTTCCAGTTACAAGCTTGGTCCTCGCTATCTGGGTCCATTTGAGGTGCTGAAGTGCATCAACCCCATGGCCTATAAGTTTTGTCTGCCTCCCACCATGTGCATCCCGAACTCCTTCCACGTCTCCCTTCTGAAACCTGTCATCCTGAACCGCTTCTCCCGGCAAGTACCACCTCTAGCTCCTGAGGCAGATTCCACTGATGTCTATGAGGTAAAAGAGGTCCTGGGTATGAAGTCGGTCAAAGGGAAGCAGTTCTTTCTTGTCGACTGGAAGGGGTTCAGGCAAGAGAGTTGTTAGAGCTTAACCGCCCTTCATGTTGTACAGTGACTTTCAAATTAACCCTTTCATGGTTGTCCCGGTACCGGAACTAGAACATAAACCAAGACACATGTCAGTGCATGTAAAAATCTTCTTCCCCGTTTATTTCACACACAAGCGCATATATAAAAAGACAGAAAAATCAGCATTGGTGGGCGTGACAAGGAGATAGAATACTGTAATGCTATTGGCCATAATGAATTCACCAGCACATTCTGGGAAAAAGTTAATAGGCCTTGTTCACAGACATGTTTATCTACAGAATGTACAGAGAATGTCTCCAGAAGCTTCTTACTAACCAAAACAAGGGATAAGCAATGCTAGAGAACAAGATAAGAAGGAGAACAATCATCTATAACAAGTGTCAAGGAGAAACCCTTACAAGTAGGTTACAAAAAAATGAAATTTGAATCATGAAATTAACTGGACAGTGCTTGACCCCCGGCCAAGACCCTCGGATAATACTTAAAATGGCGGACAGTAGTCAAGATGGCGTCCGAAACCAGTGCGATCACCTTGGGAGCAAGAATACAACATCCTGGATCGTGTTCTTCAGAGATTATGAATATGGTTTGTGTAAGGAAAAGTTTAACCATTTTCCAAAATACTTTCTGTATCGATTTCTCGTGGTTTTCTAGATCTCTGCTTTTTGTCATGCTTACGAAAGCTTCCATGTTTACTTGCACCAGATAGAAATCTGTCCCTGGTCTTGTGGTGGACATGCAGGTGCACGGCTCATTAGTATTACATGGCTCTTATTACTCTCTGTGATACGACCCCTTGTGCACCTATGTGACCAGCCCAAGACCATGGACAGATTTCTAAGCAGTGCAAGTAAACATAGAAGCTTTCTATAGGAGGACAGCAAGAAGAGATCTAGAGATGTTGTTCTCAGACTTGCAAGCTTTTCCCAAATCATTATGGCCAAACAGTTCAGTTTTAGTTTTGTCAGAGGAAAGGACATGTCTCCAAAATTTAAAGAGAACATGCCATTGAAATGAACCCAACCAAAATTAATACTTCATGAAGCTTTTCCCTCATCCCTAAATGGTTTATTTCACTGGCTGCAACGTTAAAAAAATCAGTTTATATGCAAATCAGCTGATGTGAGTCCAATGACATTGAGTGAATACAATGAGGCCCTGCATATTCAGTGGTTGCTGCATTTCCCTACCTCCTTGATCCTGATTGACAGATCTCACTGCTATGATATGCTGCTATATGGAATATTGAGAAAGAGTTCTGTTCATCTTTGGACACTTAATTGATGCCATCTAAGGTCCTGTTACATCGGCAGTGTTTACCCCATATATATATATATATATATATATATATATATATATATATATATATCTGATAACATGAAATAACAGGATTCCTCCAGGGACTTCTACACCTCCCTATCCTCCATGTTAGAATGGGTGTCAGTTAGTTAATAGGGCGCTATGGGAGCAGAGATCGCACTAACATTTTTCCAGAAGGGTAATAATACTCCCCTCACCATTTTTGAGGAGTATTTTTAGGCAAAGAGGAGTATGAAACTTTCAGTAATGCATATAAATAAATACTGCCTGCAATCATTCATTTATGCATGAATATGATTGCAGCCAGTGTTTTGTGTGCTTAAATAGCCCAATTGAGACAATTAATTTCACATCATGCATTAAATAATGCGGCAGAAGCTCTTTCCTTTTGTCTCCTTAAATTATTTCAACCTACAGACCAGACTATGGCCGCCCCCCCCCCACCTTTTCAGACCATGGCTGACACCCCAGCCCCTCATCCAGACCATGGCTGACACCTCAGCCCCTCATCCAGACCATGGCTGACAACCCAGCCCCTCATCCAGACCATGGCTGACACCTCAGCCCCTCATCCACACCATGGCTGACACCTCAGCCCCACCCCCTTTTCCAGACCTCGGCTGACACCCCAGCACCCCTGTCCAGACCTTGGCTGACACCCCAGATCCCCCCTATCCAGACCTCATCTGACACCCCAGATCCCCACCTCAGCCCCCTGTCCAGACCTCGGCTCACACCGTAGACCTCCCTCACCCCTGTCCAGACCATGGCTGACACCCCAGACCCCTCACCCCCATCCAGACCATGGCTGATGCCCAAGACTCCCTCTGTCCAGACCATAGATGACCCCCAGCAACCCCCTCCAAACCATGGATGACACCCCAGACCACCCCTGACCACGCATGGGTGGTGATGCTGGTCATGCAGACCTGATTGTGGACAACGCTGGCCGCCAGAGATGAGCAGTCACGATGTCCGCGTTCTGGTTCTACCACAAGTCCCGGACCCAAACAGCCCAACAATAATGCGGCAAATTGAAGCTCCTTGCAACAAGCTGTGACTGTGATTGGCCAGGGATGGCCATATCCACCAAAATCCTTATGGTCTCAGAAACTGACTGAAAGTAGAAGGCCACTATCACCTAAAATGTAAGGCTGCCTTTACACATTGAATACATGATATATGCCCCTCCATGTATAACCCTGCCTGGGCATCAGGCTGCTGCAGGTGTTACACTGATGTGATTACTCACTATAGAGTCAGACCCCAGGTCCCTGGTTGTTCTGTTGTTGCCTTGTCCTCTGGTACAGCCCCAGCCTTTCATATCTGCCCAAACTATCGCACAGAGACATCGGCATGGGGGAGTAGGCGTGGCTTTCAGTAGCTCCGCTCACTGTGACCCGGCTACAGAGAATCAGCATCAGGTCAGGGAGGGGCTTTGTCCTGCTGCTGCACTGCTCGGGCTCACACACGGAACAGATCACCTGCACCTCCATAATAACTCCACAGCAGCTGTGCGGGGGCCGAGCTGTCAGGACGGCAGGACACAGCACAACTGCTGCTGCTCAGCTCCTTAGTCTCCCCAGTCACAGGGAAGAGTCAGTGCGTGTTTAGACGCATGGGGGGCTTTTCAAAGAGTAATACTGCATTTGGAAGCGTCTATGACGGTTGTGGAGGGGTTAATGTGATCTCTGTATGGGAGCCTGTCACTAACTGTATTTGTGAAAATGTGGGGACAGGTTCCTTTTCAGATCATTCCCCTCTTGTTTATACTTGCGCATAATTGTTTGTACATATGAACAAGGCACCTTCAGATTTGTGAAAATTGCACCCGGTGAGGAACCAGACTTGCAAGTCTACAATTCTCAAGGCTGATTCTTTAGACTTTACAGTGATGTTACACAACGAAGCAGTGTGTTCCAGGTGTGCCCTAAAATGCTTCCATAGATGTGTTTCTAAATAGGATGTTGCCAATAAACCTTTCAAATACATGACATCATTATATGGGCTGTCCCATTGTTTTAAAGGCATTGTAGTCTTAGGCTGCATTCACACGACTGTTGGGGGCAGTATATATGGCCACAAGCTTGTGGCCATATATACGTCTCCCATAGGCCGGCAATTGGCGCAGAGAGAGGCACTTTACAGTTCCGTACACGGGGAAAAGATAGGACATGTCCTATCTGTCCCCGTGTTACTGCGCTGTACGCCATGCATCGCTATGGAGAGGAGATGCATGGCATGTTCCATCACTGCGAACATTTGCCTGCCCGGCTACGGCCCGGCGGGCAAATGTTCGTGTGAATGCAGCCTTAGTGTATGTAAACTTTTGCCTTTGCAGAAAATAATTAAAATGCCTCAAAACAGTTATCTCTCATTATGTTGGCATATGGCAAAATAATTTTGGTAATCCTAATTGTAATCCTAAAATGTTAAAGGTTCATTCTGATTTCACATCAGGTAAAGAGAAAAATGTGTCTTTTTATATGGTGCATGTAAAGTTCTGGTTTTAACTGTGTGTGTCCAGAGAATAAGTCCCTTCAGAATCTAATTGACAGTATGAATAATGCTGAACCTGTGAGAGAAGTCATGTATCATCTAATAAGAGCACACAGGAATGCAGCCTGTCAGGATGAGCTAGAAAGAAGCCTCAACACATTTAACAATTCCAGTCCTGATATACTTAAGACATTCATATACTTAAGAGTTGAAAACTTCAGTTAAACGAAGAAGGTCAGGTAGTGCTCTAAGGGAGAAGGCTTATCTCTGTGAGCATGTGCACAGACACGAAAACTAGAAATGCCACCACTTTCATCTGTCACCAACAATTATACACAGTGTGACATCTCCAGAAGGAATTGTTTATGCCAGCACAGGGTAAAACTCGTACCACATCATCTAGATATCAACCTCATTAGTGCAATTATAAAGACGCCAAATGTACAATCTTCTAAAAGAAAATTATGTTGAAACCCCAAAAATTAACAATAATATATAATAAAAGGAGAAGCAAGGCAGTACAGCTGTTAAGACCATTGACTCAACCATCAGTAACATCTCAGATCTCTTTCCGGCTCTCAGGAATTCTTCTACACTCAGGACAAGGAAAATAATCTTGTATTTCTTATCAGGAAGTAAATGTAAAGAAGGCCCTGCTAAAAGTAGCTTAAAGGGGTATTCCCACCTCATTTTTTGTTTGTTTTTAAAGCAGACTGACTAGAAATAAATATTGTATTGACCTATATGGGCATAATATACTTTAAATGGGGCTTAACATGTCCCTTAGCTGTGGGTTCATGTTGTCATCAGATATGGCCTCCTCTGCACTGCAGTGACAGGGGCCTCACCGGCACATAGAGAAAGGGTTTCTGGCCTCTGAAATCGCCAGGAACATACCGTAGTTCCTGCCACCTTACTTGAAAGATCAGGAAGGCTGTGGGCATATATACAGCAGCTGAGGGAGCTGAAAATAGATTAAGAGAGGAGGGGGTGTGTATATATATATTGGGGGGTGGGGCTTTTATAAACTGGGAGGGCTGAAAAATAGAATCAGGGCAGTGGGGGGCTGTATATATATATGTAGACTGAGGGGAATGAAAAAAAACTTGGGGCAGTGGGGGTTAGTATATAGACTGGAGGGGTGTATATAGACCGGGGGCTGTATATAGACATACAGTATGTTGTATATTAGGAGGAACATATGTTTTACATTGTAAAACCTTATTATTATTATTATTATTAATAATAATGTTAAAAACAAAACCCATGTTTTTACTTGTATAAATAACTTATATATTGATAGGTCATATGTTTTGCCCATAGAAACCAATCAGAGTTTAGCTTTAATTTTATAAATTGCTGTGGGAAAATGAAAGCTAAGTCTTGATTGGTTGCCATGGGCATAGAGAGAGGTTCTGCTCTCAGACACTTATGATAAATCTATAAATAATAATTATAATAACTAGTGGTTCCTGTTTGTAAGTCTGTTATCCAGGTGACAATATTCTGATCAGGGTGTGGGCGCTTTTTAAACATTTGTCTATTAATTCAATGGGATGAATATAGCAGGGAATCAGGGGTAGGCTGGTGGAGTCGGGGCTGTTGTTTTATTTTTATTTTGGAGCCTTACTTTTAGTTTTGCCCATTACTCAACCTGTGTGCTGAGCGCCTTAAAAAAAAAGAAATAAAAAACAAAAAAGGTACATTTACCCCTGCATGATACCAATGAAAGTATAACTTGTCCTGCAAAAAATAATACCTAACACAACTCAAACAACAAAATAATAAAAATGACACACTGCTTAGTAGATGGCAAATCAAGGGATTTTTTTCTCCAAATGAGTTTTCATTGTGTAGAACAAGTTAAAAAAAGTTATATAAATGGGATATCACTGTAACCTTACTGACCCATAGAACATAACTAACATGTTATCTATGCTATTTGGTGTATAAAGTGTAAAAATGTATTACACAATAGATGTTGCATAACCCACCCACCCACAAAAAAAAGCTAATAATGGTGCAAAAAATGAGAGCAAAACATTTCAACTAAAATATAGCATTATTGTGAAGTACAAGATGTAATGAAAAAAACTGTCTGAAAATAAACTTGGTAATATACAGTTCCAAAGTTATAATGGCATATCAAGATATTGTTATATTGTTTTAATAATGAAAAGTTCTACATTTTTCCAATACACTTTTTGTATCAATTCCTCACTGTTTTCAAGATCTCTACTTGCTGTCATTTAAAAGAAAGCTGCATTGTTTATTTCCAGTGGACAGAAATCTGACCATGGTCCCACAGGTGCACGGCTCGTTATATCACACATCTCTGATATTCTCTGTGATACTAACGAGCTGTGCACCCGTGTGACCATAGTCAGATTTCTGTCCACTGGATGTAAAGAAGCTTTCTACCAAAAAAGGAAAAATGGTCAGCTTACTGACATGCAGAGTTGTGGTGGAGGGTGCGTGGAAGAATAGCGCTGTGTCAATCAGCTGTAATAATCAAAAGGTTTAAGGAAAAGATGTACAAATCCAGGACTCCAAAAATGTTTCTTGTCTTTAAAAATCCATAATGTTTATTCTATATATTTTAAAAAATTATCCACAAAGCTTCACGATTACGTTGCTTCCGATCCTTATCACTATGCCTAACTGGAGCTTTAAATTTCTCTATGCCTATGGCCGAAAAAGTAGATATGTCACCTCCATGTATTTGTAAAAAAAACTTGTTTCGGACTGGAACCGTCAGAGACCTGTTCACTGATGCGTTTTTTTCAAAGGTCGGATTGTGCTGCCAACATATTGTATATTACAGAAAGTAATGTAACGAGATACATAACATACTTGGTATTGCAATTTATGAAAGAACGTATAACATCTATTTGTCACGGGTGACCTCGCGATCCATGTCTCGGATCGCGGGGGCACCCGTGCTCTGCTGCCGCTGCCCCGCTCCCCCTGGGTGGTACTTACCTGTGCCGGCTACTGATGGCTCCATCGCGGTCCCGTACAGACTGCAGGTCTGTCTCCTGTGTAGGCCGCGAGTGCCTACTCTTTAAGACTTTAAAGGGCCAGCGTCCCCCTTATTGGCGTGGCATTCCTGGCTCTGCTATATAGCCTGGCTACTCCCAGCATCCCCTGCCAGATATTCATGTCCTGTTACTGAAGAGAAAGCCCTCCGTGTTCCTGAGCGTTTCTATATGCCTTGTGACGGTCCTGGTGTCCGGTGGCAATCCTGTTATCCTGTGGCAGTTCTGGGGTCCTGATGTCCTGTAGCGATCCTGGTATCCTGTGGCGATCCTGGTGTCCAGTAGCCTTCCGAGGTCCTGCCAGCCATCCGAGGTCCTGCCAGCCATCCGAGGTCCTGCCTGCCATCCGAGGTCCTGCCTGCCATCCGAGGTCTTGCCAGCCATCCGAGGTCCTGCCTGCCATCCGAGGTCCTGCCTACCATCTGAGGTCCTGCCTCCATCCAAGGTCCTGCCTGCCATCTTAGGTCCTGTCTTCCTGTGGTCCCTACCTTGGCTGCCGCCACGGGCCTAGTCACACCCATGGAGCGACCTGGTGACTCCTGGCCGCAACAAGACCATCCCGCTTTGCGGCGGGCTCTGGCGTAGACCAGGAGTTCACTTAGACTCCGCTCCCAAGTTGCGGCTAGTATTGTTATCGCCCGCGGTGGTCCAAGGAGTCCACAAAACTTTAGTCCCAAGGGACTATTCCCCTGAGACTGTGACAGTATTTTGTCATTATGAACTGATGAAAAAACTTTTGTGTTCTTTTGGGCTCGTTAGTGGAACGATTAAGCAGTTGGTTAGATGAATTTCTTCAACCGATTGTTAGAACGTTGTCAGGTTACATACAGGACACTAAGGAAGTTCTGAAAATAATGACACAAATAGAATGGTGCCAACAGTATAAATGGGTTATATATATCCTGTGATATATCAGCCCTTTATACGAATATACCACACAATAGGGTTCTAATCGCCCTTGAGAGCCACTTGCACAGATATACTAAATATTCATATGAATTGAAACAATATATTTTGCCAGTCACGCATTTTCTACTATCTAATAATTTCTTGTTTTTCACCATCTTTGGCCAACATATAAGTCTCATGGTGGGAAGGGAAATATCTGTACAGTCCACTCAACCCTTTAGAGAGGACGTATATTTGAAAGGTATATCGATGACACCCTGCTCATATGGAGTGGCAGTAAGCAGGGAGTCACTGATTTCCTTTCTTACATTACAGAATGACTGTAATCTAGCGTTCACCTATCAGATTGAAAGCCACTAGCTGCAACTGGAGTCTAAGTGGCACCCGGTTTTAACCGGAGCCCGTCGCAAAGCAGGTTGGACTTGCTGCAGTGTGGTACCACCAGGTCGTTCCAAAGGCACAACTTGCCCGTGGTGGCAGCCAAGGTCGAGGTACAGGAACGGCAGGCAATCTCATAGTTGGGGACAAACATGAGGTCAAGACGGGCATCACGGGATCAGAGTCGGAGACGTAGCAATAGGTCAAGGCAGGCAGCGGAGAAGCATAGTCAGGACGGAACCGGGGTCACAACGGGAAATCACAAGAACAGTGCAGGGCATCAGACAAATCTTTCTCTGAGGCATAAGGCACAAAGATCCGGCAGAGTGTGATGGGAGAGGCAAGTTCAAATAGCCTTCTGGGAAAAAGGCAAACACGCGCATGGGCCGAGGACGGGGGTCTGGAGCAGGGACCGGTAAGCAGTGCAGAAACATATCCAAGCATTTTTTACAAATACAAGGAGGTGTCTACTTTTTCGGCCATAGGCATAGAGAAAATCTTATGACAAGGAATCCGAGAGGTTTAAATAATATAACGGACCTCATGTACCTTTACTAATTTATCAATGTAATCAATATAAATGTTATTCCATAGGTCTTTTACATATATTTTGTTTCCATTCTCTGTTCTCTTTAGGAAACGCACGTGTGTTTGGAACATTTCTCAATGTGCATGCCATAATCAATCGAATAGTTTTCAGTTGTTGTGTGTCTCCCTGCTTTTTAAATGTGTCTTTTACTTTTGTAATGTTCAGACCATGATTAAGAACTGGATATGTTAGTTCGAAACTCGTAGGTATTTTACTGGTGTATGGACCGTATTCTTTAAAAAAAAATATATGGAATAAACATTATGGATTTTTAAAGACAATAAACAGTTTTTGGAGTCCTGGATTTGTACATTTTTATCTTGAACTTTTTGATAGAAGCTTTCTATAGAATGACAGCAAAGAGAGATCTAGCAAACCGTGAGGAATTGATACAGAAACTATTTTTAAAATTGTATTATTACAAACAATAAAATCAATTTGCCAAAGTCGGAATACCCCTTTAAAGAGAGATCTGTCCATAGAGTGTGATGGACACTCAGGTGCACGAGCCGTTATTATCACAGAGTAATCAGAGCTGTGTAACTAACTAATAGCTAGTGCACCTGCGTGTCCATCACAAGACTATGGACAGATTTCTATCCACTGGAAGTAAACCTACAAGCTTTTTATAGAATTACAGCAAACCGAGATCTTGAAAAACATAAGGATTGTTACAGAATATATATTGGAAAATTGTATAACTTTTCATTTCACAAACCATATTATTTGGTGAAAGTGGACAACCCCTTTAAATCTCTAGGTTTATCGGATCATACTAAGTAGCGGTCTGATCATTGGACCTAGCTGACAGCTAGACAGCATGAGGGGGCGGTCCAAGGATGTGCTGGCCGAAGCATGGAGCCTGGCAGTCACTGCCGACATCAGGTGTGGGAGTGGAGGTCAGGGGGAGAATCTGGAGAGGGGAGCACCTTGGACCGCCCCCTCATGAATATGTAAGCTAGGTCCGATGATCGGACAGCTACTTAGTGGATTATTTCCTAGTTTATCGGTGTGTTCTTTAACACTGCTAAAACTAGGGTAGGGCTAGGAAGCTGCTTACTTTAGTGTTGCTAGAGGGTTTTATTCGCCTAAGGGGTTAAAGGTTTTGCAGAAAAGGGGGCTATAAAAGGGGAGCTATGACAGATAAAGGCATTAAAGCTTGGGGCTGTAAGGGGGAGGAATTGTGCATAGAAGCAGGTCCTGGACTGCAATGGTGATGCAGGTACCTATAGGAGTTAAAGGAAAACGGGTAATGTAAATAGCTGTTTTTTTATTTTCATATTTTCACATCAACAGTAGTGGCGAACCACATGAGAGGGGGAGAAAGGGGGCCGCATTGTGAATGGGAGTAGGTAAGTGTTTAATGGATGGTTACACAATAAAGATCATTTTTAACCCCTTACTTTACAATGTTACTCAGTTTTATTGCTGTTTTAGCTCCTATCACTCAGTGATGGTCGATGCAAGATTCCAGAGTGTGGGTGGGGACTCTCTAAGCAGACACATTATGATCTACCTAGTGCTGTGGATTGACAATGTGGTTACATTATCAGGGTGCAGGTGTATATACACTTTCATCTGGCTTCTTAACCTTGTACTAACACACTGACACATAGAAGGAGAGATTAGACAGATCAGAGATCCATGAGATACCTATTACACCGAGGCATGACAGACACAGGATGACAGACTTACAGTGTTACACTGTGAGCCCTGCTACATCTCTGTTCTCACAGATATGTGCCTTCCTTCCCAGATCATGTATCTCCTTGTAGTTTGTAGCTTTCCACTGCTCATGATGTGCTGGCAGGAAGTGATGAGTGTCAGTGTGAGCTCCATGCAGGGGGCACGGCTACAGGATCAGAGCAGAGAGAGATAGAAATCTCAGATCCACGCTGTCACACAGGAATCCAAAATGGCGGCCCCCCAATCGTAAGAAGTTACGGGGTCGTGTCTAGGGGCAACTAAAATTGTGTACGCCAGGACTGATAGAGACAGGATGGACTTATATCTGTAAAATGTTGTATTTTTGTCTCTAACAGTGAATTAGAGAATGTATTCTTTTGTTATCCTGAGTACATATAAGAACCCTGTCTTCGTGGGAATACCCCTTTAATAGGAGGGCAGAGAGAGGGGAGTATAAGCTCTTTGTCATTTTTAAGGACCATGGCCCACATTTATCAAAAACAGTGCAGTGTGTATCATGTGCAGTTGCCTGTGTAGTGTGCAGGGTGTGCCAGATTCAGGATTTTTTTTGTTGCACCTTTAACATAGGGCGTGTAACACAATTCTGTCAGATTCTGCCTGATAAATCTGGCGCACGGTCCAACTGAGCACCGAAACGTCTCCTGCTGAAATTTGCTGACATTTGCGCCGGGAAAAGTGCATAGGGAGGACACTTCTTAAATACAAGTGCATGAGAATGTGCAAAGGCTCACTGAAAACTGGCGCAAGGTCCTTAGTAAATGTGCCCCATATAAAAAAAAAAGTTTCATTTCACTTCAAGAGCAGAGGGGGTCATACTGTGTTCAGTGAAGAGCACTGCTACTTACACACACACAGGTATTATTACAGAGATCTCCAGGGCTCCAAGACAAAGTTTAAATACTTTTTAATGCAACCCTATGGAAAGCCCTTCCTTGTTCTGCCACTAGGCTTCTGTATTATGACGGACGCTTACAGATAGTGGGCACTGGATATGTGACAGATGTCTCTCTAGGCTCAGGCGGGCGCTAGGACTGCGGTATCCTGGGAAAGTGCTACTACCTGGCACACACGGGCGTTCTGACAGATGTCACTGCCGCGGCCAATCAGCGCTCAGCAGGTGGGGATTCCAAAACCAGGCTGTTCGGTGGATCCAATAGGCGAGTAGGTGGGCGTGTTTCCGGGCGTTCGGAGGGCGTGGTTTAACGCGGCGTCCGCTGTCCCGGAAAGCGTCGTGTGACGTCGGTGCCGCACAGGAGCTGCGGCGGTCGCTGCGGAGAATGGTGCTGATCAAGGAATTGTGAGTGCGGGCTCTATGACCCGGGGGGCGGGCGCCGGGTGTATGAGGTCAGCACACGGGGTGCAGGCGGCTTATATCCAGCTGCTGCCCGGTATCAGGGAGGGGAGGTGCTGTGCCCGGGCCCGGTATTAGGGATGAGAAGTGCTATGGCCGGGCCCGGTATAAGGGAGGAAGAGGTGCTGGGCCTCTGCTCTCAGTCCGTGGCCCGGCGGGTGGTGCCGGTATTTCTGGCTCTGATCCCTGGGGCAGCGCTTGCAGGTTGCATCATAGAAGCTGCTCGGAGACACACGGCGCCGGGGCTTTCCCAGCCAATCACAGCAGCCGTGTCATCCTGTGACGTCAGTGTGTTGTTAAGTGACGCATGTGCGGCTCGTCTGCGTCTATTGACCAGTGTGCACAGAGACAGTGTACTCTAGCAGTGATCAGTGGGGTATAGGCCTCTTCTGGACCCTTATGTTAAAGGGGTTGTCCAGCCAACATAATTAGGGATAACTTGCCGATCAGTGAGACCGCACCCACAGATCACTAGAATGTTGTACCCATTGTACTCCTAAAACTGGATGTGCCTGGACAACCCTTTTCAGATTGCATGTGGGTGCCACCCTATGGAGCACCCTAGTGCTGTACAGCATGGAGGAGTCTCCATTCATCTGTGTGTTGTAGAAGCTGCCATTTCTCTGCAGCCTGATGACAAGTGTGTGGCACCGATTCTACTCATAGATAATATAATGTATTAAAGGTGGAACTTTTCCAAAAACTAAAACTGCTCTTACACAATGAGATCTGATTCTGTGAAACTCCAGGTTAGTTACCTCTGAAGCTTTGATATTTATATATGGTGGTCATGGGAAAAATACTAGCCAGCGGTGCTCACAGTATCCGGCACGGGGTGCGATCCTACATGTGCTGGTAGTGGGCAATAGATGTTACATCCGCTCCCCTTCCCGTGTCTGTGGTGATGCCAGAGATGGTGGAGAACAGATTTCTGCCATCTCCAGCTCTCAGCCTTATTTACAATGGTCAACCTGTCACTTCAGGGAACACAACCCCTGTTTTCTCAGCAAGTTCTCCCCTATCCCAAAATGCTTAAGAAGGGGAAGAGGCTTTTCTGGTTACCTGCGTCGTCTCAGTGCTATATAGATGGTTGGGGGTTATACAGAAAGTATAGGTGATGTGGGGCTGGGGCATTCCATAAAGGTTAGCATTCTGGCATGGATACACATATAATACATACAAGGCTTTGTCTTAAGTAAACATTGCAGCAAGTGCCACATTTCTCTCCTTATCTTGTCTGAAGCCATCACTATCCACCTCCCTGTACAAGAACCCGTTGGGATGGACATTACAAAGATGTTTGCGGTGTCATTTTTCCCAAGGCAGCTTACTTTAAAGAGAAAGCTGTGATAATAGTCACTTTTCCCAGATATGTGATATTGTCATTAGTCTGATAACTGGGGTGCGGGAAATTAAAATCTTCCTGCCTCTGTACCATGCTGGGTGTCTTTCCAAATAATGCTGTACACAGGCCTTTTCTGTGGGTTTTGCTTTCTCTGCTGTATCTATATTTTGCAATGGCTCTCACATGCATCTCAATTCTCTGTAATAACAGGTTTGTGTGCTATGGTGGACAATTATAAAATCTTACAATACCCAGCCGCCTGAGAAGAGGAAATGGGACCCTGGTGACAGTTCAGTAATATTGTTGCCTTCTATTGATCCGTGTCAATCTCTAGATAAAAATCTCATGCAGAAAGTCGCACAAGATACAACAATCACACTGCCTAGTTCTTTGGTTGAAGTGACCATGGTATCTAAGTGTATAAAAGTGGAAGAGGGCTCCCCTCATAGCCCTGCTACCGACCATGATGCGATTATGGGCTGTAAATAATTTCTGTGGCAATCAGAAACCCTGCAATTGCCTTCAAGTCTGATTATATCTGTACAACTTTTAGGAGTTGTCAAAGGTTAGATCTAATTGAATACCTGTAAGCAATATGCTGACTGACATACTGCAGTGTATTAATATATAAGGGAAGCTGCCATGAGGATGTAGGGTCACAATCGGTAACCTGTTATCCAGCGCAGTGACAGGATCACAATGGAGTTTTTATCTGTGCATTACCGAATCTCCCAGAATATAGAAAATACTTATGTTGCATACAGAGTTACAGGGCCGTAGAGGAGTCTTGCAGGCTGGATCACTCCTGGATTGTGCTATAGGGAAAGTACATCATCTTAATCCATCTTCAGCAGCTGCCACCCACATGTGCACTAGGACTACATGACATCAATTAAGCCAGTAGAGCACATGACTATTCTCTACCCACATGACTCATTATAAACCATTTGAATGCAGCTTTTAGAGGGAACCTGTCATCAGGGAGGTATTTTTTACCTGAAGACAGGTTCCAATAGCTTATGGCATCATCTCAAAAATGCCTTTGCCTCTAGGTGAGCTGAAGCTACATGAAAAATAACAATGGGAATTATTAATGCTGATGTGATTCCCACCTTGTTATAGAACACATCTATCCACAATGTTCTGGCACAGGAAGCGCACCCCTCCCAATCAATTAGGTGTTATTCTCTGCAGTGCAAGGGTAGATATTATTTAACTTTGTTGGAAAGTTTCCTTATTTTGATTTTACAAAATAAAGGGTGTCCTTGGGATTATACATGAATAGTCTATTCTAAGGTGAGGCCTTTAAAGGGGTTTTTCCCACCAAGGAAAGTTCGGCCCTATCCACGGGATAGGACCTAACTTGTTGATCAGTGGGGGTCTCAGTGCTGAAACCTCCGCGCTTGGCAATTTCCGTCAGCTCCATAGAGATTAATGGAGCGGAATTGTAATGTGCGGCCATCTTCTCCATTAATCTGACTAAGCGACAGGGGTCTGACAGACCCCTCCTTTTCGTGATCTGCGGGGATCTCAGCACTGAGACCCCCACTGAGCAGCAAGTTAGGCCTATACAGCGGATAGGGGGGGGGAAACCCCTTTAAAGAGGGCCTGTCACCACCTACAGCAACTCTATATCTTTCAAATGGTATCACTTCACAGATTCTGGCACAGTTGGATTTCTGGTCCAATAGTAATAATAATCTTTATTTATATATTTGTAGGTCCATCAATTTCCATAGCCCTTTACAATTCATAGGGGACATAAAGAAATAGAATCTTACGTTAAACAGTACAGACATTCATATGGAACAATTGGAGTGAGGGCCCTGCTCACAAGAGCTTACAGTCTATGAGATGCAGTCACTGCCTTACTTTCTCTACATACAATTTTTTTGTCATGTGGGCGGTGCCAGGCTGTCTGCTGCGGACCATGACGGCCCATCAGAGTGCTATAGGTTTCAGCAACGTATTGGCAGTTGAAACTAATGGCACTTACTACTTGGGAATTCCAACTGTACCAAACTCCCCTGGTGCAGCCTTGGAGTAGGCGCAGCAGGTGATGGGTCCTTTTTAGTGCTTAGAATGTGGGAGCAAACTTCCTGACAGTCAGTTTTTGGGGTGTCCGTGATTTCACTTCTGGTTAGTGCTATGGAGTAGGTGTTCTATTCACACAGAAGTACGGACATGAAGAAGACGCTTGCCACACCTTTACTCATGTGATTGTGCCGATGCCCCACAGTCTCCCCTCACTGATGTGATATCGATCCATACACATTATACTTCTAGGTGTAGGCATTCAGCCAATGCTGACCCCAGACTAGAAATGTTAGATTTCTGTTGCAGATATTGGTCGTTAATCAGACTTGCCTCACTATCTGCTAGCAGTGACTAGAGTAGTTGTGACATTGTATTTAGTGAAACCTGTGGTTGTGTATCTACTATACAAGCCCTTGGATGTGTAAATTCCCATTTCATTGTCTTTTATGACTTGGTTAATTGACTCGGTGTAATTTTACATGCTGAATTATTGATTTTACAATTAGGCTTTGGTATGGTTCCAGGTTTGGTACATGTTGATCTGTTTTTTTTGTTGGATTTTTTTCCTTTCTTGGATTTCCTAAATAGCTGACCTTCTTTCCTTCTTCTTTTCATTTGTTTTTTGAGGTTGTCCGAATCACACACATGAGCTTAAGTGATGTAACGTGTTTGAGTTAGTAGAAATGACAATACCTACTAGTTTCAGTGTTGGTGATTTGTTTCCTGGTGAGGAGGTCAGGATTATTCTACCAATTGCTGCCCTTAGCTGTCATATTCACAGTGAACACAATGTCCAACAAGAAGCCCTGGTGACTGAAATACAGGTGCTAAAACATGGGGGACCACTGGAGAAGCGAGTATAGTTTTTTTTTCTCCATCTCTATCTGACCCCAACTCTGGACATATCACATCAAACAACCTATAGAAAAAGCAGAGACGCTAGATTTTCATGGCCCTCTGCAGTGCATATTAAAAAGGCTTCTTTACTGGCTCCAACCAAACGGTTCAGGGGGCAGTCTTTAGGAGGACCTGGCCCTGTATGTGCAATGGTAAAAGCAGTGTTGATTGGGGATATACAAGTCACTCTATCACCATGTTGTCTGGTTTCTTGTACTGCTGTTTGAGACTTATTGTTCTCAACCGAGACTGAAAAGTTTCATAAAGCAGTACAGGAAAGCAGACAATGAATAAGAAAGACTATGCAAAAAATGGCTAATAAAGATAAAATTCAGATATGCCTAATTCCTAAAATCAGCTGATCTAGGACGCGGTCTTGGACATGGATCTGCTACTACAGCTACTTTGGTAGAAAGTGTTAGTGCTCAGGATGTTCTGAGTAAAATCTTTTCATCACACTTCCCAGTAGTAGCTGACATCAGCATTTTTCAAGAGGAGGTCAGAGTTCTAGGAAACCTCGTCACATGTGAGCAGTTTTTATTCTTATCCTTTTCTGTCTTTTTAACATTATTCCACATAATGCCAGATGATTATTCTTTCAGTACATTTTTGTCATTCATTTTGGTTGCAGAAACCGAAGAACTACAATAATGGCTAAATACAGGATCGGTCACTTGATGGACACCAACAGATCTCATTGACTATAATGGTCCAATTTTTGTTATGTTACCCTTGTGGATGGCACTCAATAAAATAACAGACCTCTTTAACCCCTTACTCACTGCAGCCCTTTTCTGTGTTTTCTATGGAGAAATGAGAAGATGCAGAAGGTTAAGGTGCAGCCTGATTGCGGCTTTTAGGTCAATGGTGTCTCTAAGAATTGGTTCTTACACGGTGCAGAACCCAAGAATAATCTAGCCAATCTTTAATTCAAATGACCACTTTTGTAAGAAAAATCTCTCTAAAAGACCTCCTTCCTTATCCAGAACAAATATAATGTGTTTTTACGTTCTACTTTATATTTTGCATATTGTCCACATACTTTGAGAAAAAAATTTTGGCCAGCAAAGAATTGAAGACCATTGGCTTGGAGATTGGTCTCATCCCCCAAAAAAACCCTGTTATACGGGATCTGGCTAGTCCAACTCCCAATACCTTTACTTTTGTGTCCTAGCTGATTGATGCAGAATAGGGCACATGGATTGGTTATTTTCTCTATTAGTGGGTCTGTTCTGTAAACCACTGTTGTGTTTGTAGCTACAAGGACTGGCTGGTGATAATGAGTGTGTCATGAGTTTCACTTCACCAACGTTAATCTGAATATGATAATCTCCATGCTTCGATATCTGCAAACAATCCATTTTCTTATTTCGGTAGTGACACGACTTTATACCGTTGAACAAAGATGTGAATGGAGCCCATACTTTCATTGTTCTCAGATTATATTCCATATGTGTTTATCATAATGTTCCACATAGTTTTAGTAACTGTATACTTTAGATTTGGGGATAGTAGTGAATGTACACCTAGTTGTTAGAGCTATTGTCAAGTCTATTTTTTTGCTTTCTAAACCATATTTTATTTTTTTTCAGCCGGGTAGTGTTGCCGTGCTCCGTAGAAGAGGTATGTCTTACTTCTTATCTCCCTGTCTCCTGTCCTCTCCTTAATGTCATGTGTATATAAAGCTGAGCTTTTTCATATAGAATTTGGGGGAACCTTGTAATGTGAATAAACGTCCAGCTTTCTATGCTGTTCATCTACTTCTGCTCTATAACAGGCTGCCTAGAGATTACAATGCATTCCATTGTGACAGATTTTCTTAAATTCCAAATGCAGTGGAAAAAAATCCTAGTATATTTTTTATGCTTTGTTGGATTCCTGTTCTATTTATGGTTAATATCTTGTGTCCCTGGCAACAAAAGCTAAATAACATTCTTGGATATTCAAAATGTGTACATTTTGTATATATTATAGTCTTCAGTGTTTTAAGATCCATTCCTTGTTTCGGCTTCCAAATACTGGAACAGAATACTGACAATGTGAGTGATCTATAAAAAAAACTTAAAAATCCTCTATCCTCAGACTGAGACAGGGCATTTGGAGGACATCTTCGGCCAGTCTGATGCTATCAGTATTTGTTCATCTGCACCTTCTAGTTTCTCATTCTGATCCCTCTACTAGAGGACTTGCTGAATACTGTGGAATTGGCTCGAGTCCAGGTCATTTCCTGGTATCTACATGACCTGGGTATTTGAAGTTGATCAAGTTAGGACAGAATTACAGCTGACACAATAGAAAAATATGTTAATCTTTGGTGAACGTCTCTGTACAATGTCTTACTAAGGGTTTAACTGAAACAACTGCGCTGCCACATGATTTGCAGCCGGTCACCTGCTTACATGAGAGAAGCTCTCCCTCAGTATGCGCTAGTAGCTGTAACATTCATTTCCACACATGTACTAGTGTTAGTAAATGTTTGTACTTCACATGCAGAAAGGCAGAATTAAAAAAAAAAAACTATTTAAAGGGAACCTGTCACCAGGGACCTCATTTTCACTAAAGACAGTTTACAGAAGCCCATGACACTTGCAGTGCAAATATGTCTTTTTGCCTTTTCTAAGCATTTGCATTACAATATAATTGTGTGTTATAACTTACTCTTGCATCCTGATAAAATCCTGGGGTAGTCACAGGGGTTGGGCTTGCTTTGGATGCATTTCAAAAAACATGTGACTTGTCTGAGCTGCAGGCTGCCTCCATCTTTGTGCTCCTGAACAGCTTGTCCCTCCCTCACTGATGTCAGACTGACCAGGCTGTGACCTCTGAGAAGGAGCAGGAGGGAGGAGCTGTATAGCAGCACAAAGGTGTGGGCTAAGATCTCAGGACTGAGTAACATAGACAAGGCACATGCTTTTTTTGAAATGCATCCAAACCAAAGTCCAGCCCCTGTGACTACTCCAGGATTTTGTCAGGGTGCAAGAGTAAGTTCTAACACACAATTATATTGTAATGCAAATGCTTAGAAAAGGCAGAAAGGGAGATTTGCACTGCAGGTGTAATAAGCTTCTGCAACCTGTCTTTAGTGAAAATGAGGTCCCTGATGACAGGTTCCCTTTAAAAGTGGACAATTATTCAAACTAGGTTTCCATTAACACACCAAATTATGGGCTGCCGTCCTAAACCTAGATCCTTCAAGAGCCAAAGCAACTGCTCTGTATATTTTGTTGTAGTTTATCCTATTAAAGCTTTCACTTAAACCTTCTCCCAGTTGTAATTTTCCCCTGGCATGGTATAAAAAAGTTGAAGGAAAACTGTTGCCAGTACGGCAGCACATGAAGGCCATCCAGGTGCTCCATACATTAAACTTGCACACAGTGCCATAGTTCCTGGTCCTGGACAGGTGTGGTGCCATAGAAAACCAAGATATCTGCTCTGGGACTAGCATCTCTCAGGCTTTTCTCTATCACATCATACGGAAACCATGATAGAGGTTTCAGAAATCTTCCCAAGACCTTCAGATACTGGCACAGGGTAAATTGTACAGCATTACCCAAGCCTCTACTCTGTTCCTGTGTTGTGGAGAAGGACAATGGGAGTCTGCAGACCTGTGCCGTCACAATATAACTTTCTATTTTCCCGCTGTGTTTCTCAGTATCAAGTTGGTCAGCTTTATTCTGTGGCAGAAGCCAGCAAAAATGAAACAGGTGGCGGGGAAGGCATCGAAGTCTTGAAAAATGAACCTTATGAAAAAGATGGAGAGAAGGGCCAATATACACATAAAATTTACCATCTGAAAAGGTAAGCCTTCCTAGTAGACCCTGCTCATATCCACTGATACAGGACCATTTCAGCCGGCAGACAGGGACTCCTTGTATCAGATTTCTGTATGATACAAGGACTCCCAACTGTTGGATCTGACCAGCATATGGTCCGTTTCCACGACCAAGTGTGTTCATGTGCTAGGAGTATGGAGACCGTTTCTGTTGATTAATATTTGTACAACAGAACACTCTGTAACATTTGGCAGTAATTGGGATTTTCAGATTTATATCTCCAAGTTTATATCTTGTGCCATTGACAATCATAGGTCTATATAAGCCTAATGTTTATGGAAATAATAGCTAAATGCTGCTAAAAAATGTCCACTGTGATGGAGATGTGTTTGTATAGTTAATTGATATATTTGTTTTTCCAGTAAAGTCCCTGGCTTCGTAAAAATGTTTGCTCCAGAGGGATCTTTGGTATTTCATGAGAAAGCCTGGAATGCTTACCCTTACTGTAGAACAAGTAAGTCGTAGTTTCTTTCCTGCTTCCTTCATGGGAGTTTTTCTTTCATTTGCTAAGTACCCTACTTCATGAGATCAGAGGAACAACGTACTCACACAATAACTCTCACACTACACGGATCATTATTTTGGCACATATACTAGTAGGACGTATAGAAATCTACAATCATAATAAAGCATGATAAACCAGGGACACTTACTAATAGATCTTCTTATATCTGTTATCTTCTAATATCTATTATCCATAACCTCCTTCCTTTTAAAATTATGGTAATGAGCCAGAAGGGTCCTGGGGGTTTTACCAGAGCCATTTCATGCTTTTGCTTTGGAAGCTGTTACGCTGTACAGGAGCAACTCCCCCTCCTACTGTGTGCTAAAACGTCCTCTGCTGCCATTGGATTGCAGCATGCAAAGGGAGGGGTCAGTGCTTAGAAATCAGGGGTAGGGAGAGACAATGTAACAGCCTGTGAAACTACAGCTGGAGGGGCTCTGGTAATGCCCTTCTGACTCATTAACATAATTTACACATACTCTCCCTGTCCCAGTTTCTGCATTGGTCTGGTAATTTTGGGTCTCAGCCTGCATGTAGCTGGACCTGCATCATCCAATGAGCACTTCGCCAGACCACAGGATATCACTTTCATTCTCCAGGGGACTTTAGTTGTATTGTCTCCTGGGATTATTGGGCATGGATAATGTAGCTCCTGTAACCCTTAGAAGTTCCATCCAGACGCAGGCCCAAAATTGGAAGTACAGGAAAGTGTCCCGTTTCCATTTTTCTTGCAAAATTCTTTTAAAGGGCTGATATAGGGAGAGTAATTTTATGTGCCTATGATAGTAGAGATTTAAATCCACCTCTCCTACCAGCCTTGCCGTGATCATCAGAAAATCTACTATGACTTGAGACGTTAATTGGTTGTATAAAGTCAAGGAGATGGAGAGTTAAGCACTGAAGTTCAGCTCTCATAACGTCCCCTCTGCTGTAATTGACTGCACTTTTGGGAGATCACCAACCGGCTCTCCAGCAGTCTGGTGCATCATGGTGACTGATGTCAGTCACAGCAGAGGGGATGTGCTGACATGGGGACGGGTTGACTTCAGCTATGAGATCCCCGCCTCCATGATTTTCTATCGCATCTCACTTCAAAATTGATTTTACACGTGATGCCACTGGGCCATGAAGTGGAAGATATTAATTTGCTTCACAGCAACTGGTAGTAGTTTATTAGGTCAATTTGCTTTAAAGCTTGGAAGATTGCAAGTGCCGTATGTACTCGAGTATAAGCCAAGGCCCCTACTTTCACCACTAGAAACTGGGAAAACGTATTGACTGGAGTATGAGCCTAGGGTGGAAAATGCAGTCGCTACAATTTAATAAAAATTTGTAGTAGAGCCCTCCACTCAGTAATAAAATGCCCAGCATGGTCCCCACTCAGTAATAAAAAGTGCCCAGCATGGCCCCCACTCAGTAATAAAAAGTGCCCAGCATGGCCCCCACTCAGTAATAAAAAGTGCCCAGCATGGCCCCCACTCAGTCATAATAAATACCCAGCATGGCCCCTTAAAGATAATAATAAACCGAATACTTTCCTCCGGCACACCCCTGGCGTCCTCTTCTCCTCCCAGCGTCTTTCTGGCAGTGCAGGCAGAGGTGCGTCTATGCGCTTTGCCAATGCACATACTCTGATGCAGTGGTGTCGCTGCTGAGTAACGTCATAGCATATGTGTGGGCAAAGCACATAGACTCGCGTCTGTCTGCACTGCCAGAAAGACGCCAGGAGCTGCGAGGAATACGTGAGGAGAAGAGGACGCCGGAGGTAAGTATTAATTTTAACATGTATATTAGAGTATAATTTCAATGGGGTTGAAAAAAAATCGGCTCATACTTGAGTATATACAGTAACTGCAGCAGTTCAAAATGGTCTCCATAGAGGTGCATTATGCAGAGGCATGGTGCAGTAAGCTCACAGTGTCTCACCGCACCATGTATGAACTGTGCGGCAGATCAGGTTCTATTCCATTCTGAAAGATGGGCCACACTGTTCAACCTGTTCAACCACACGGTTGTGTGAAGGTAGCCTAATTGTCAGAAAACTGTGTAATGTGCCACATGTTCAATTCATTTTGATCATTTATACACAATTAAGGCTAGTAGAGAATACAAACACATGCACACGGCCTGTAGAACTCCTGCAGTCTCTATGCATGTGTGTGTATTCTCCTTCCCTCGTCTCCTCCATAGACTGCTGTGCACCTGTTATCTGATACCTCTGTGAGCTGCATGTGTTATTTTGAATGTCATTTGAGGACAGAGAGGAAAGGAGAAAAAGAGGCAGATATGTAGAGACCTAAGTTATCACAAAGTTACTTTTGTTTGCTTGTTCTATTGATTTAGTAAAGGTTTACTCTACAGTTGGTGACTGTGAATTTTGAAACTTTCCAGTAAAATCTTCTAGCAAGGAATATAGTTAATATGTATCTTCTAGTTCAGCAGGGTGGGAGTAGTCTACAGTTGTTAGTAGTGAGGGACATGCAGGGAATGAAGTGGAGTGAGGTGAGGGTTATAGTATCTCAAACTGCTGGCATTTTATATTTGAGTCATTCATTCTCATAAATGTGTTATGACTTTGTATTTATGTGTCACCTATTGTTACTTATAATGTGTTTTTTCCCCTCATTTTTACCCTATGTGCATTTACTCTTGCTCTTCATGGATCAGTTGTAACGGTGAGTTTCTAAAATGTAATATTTCTCTGAATGTTAAATGCAGATGCTTTTGAGTTTAAAGGGAACCTGTCACCAGGAGACCCATTTTTAGCACTCCCCCAATCCCCACAGAGCATAGTACATACACTGCCAAAGTGTTTTTGTATAAAAAATAGGTTTTACAGAAAAAAAAGATATGTTATATTGTACCTTTCATTAGCATCTGCTGTGTGACTAGGCAGTTGCTAATTGGGAGGGACTGGAAAGGAGCAGATCCCCCCCCCACCCTT
Source organism: Engystomops pustulosus (assembly GCF_040894005.1). Classification (NCBI taxonomy): domain Eukaryota; kingdom Metazoa; phylum Chordata; class Amphibia; order Anura; family Leptodactylidae; genus Engystomops; species Engystomops pustulosus. The sequence continues at coordinate 85,756,127 of NC_092411.1, forward strand.
GGGAAACATGTGACCTTTTCAAATATATGAATAACTCCCCACACTCGGGATTGGCTGTAGAGGAGCAGGGGGCGTCGCCAAGCCAAGTGATGGGTGTTTTCACATATTTGAAAAGGTCACATGGAGAAGCTGAATCCCAAGGGTGGGGGGGGGGGGACTGCTCCTTTCTAGCCCCTCCCAAAAGGCAACTGCCTAGTCACACAGCAGATGCTAATGAAAGGTACAATATAACATATCTTTTTTTCTGTAAAACCAATTTTTTATACAAAAACACTTTGGCAGTGTTTGTACTATTCTCTGTGGGGACTGGGGGAGTGCTAAAAATGGGTCTCCTGGCGACAGGTTCCCTTTAAGGGTATCTTGAATCTTAACAGAAAAAAAAAAAAACATTATAGGTTTATGACTTGGACGCCCCTTTTGCAGTAAACTTGCGTGGCGGCATGGGTTCATTATATAAAGCCTCTTCACCCCCATGGATTAATTATATGCACACCCCCAGCCGCCCCATGGATTACATGTAGCCCCCATGGATTAATTATGTGCACCCCCTCTCACCCCCATCAATTATATGCAGCCGTTCAAACCCCATGGGTTATACGCAGCCCCCCTCAACCCCTACGGATTAATTCTATGTAGCCTGGGTCCCCCTCACCCCCCATGGATTAACTGGGCACACATCACCACCCATGGAGCAACTATATGTAGCCTGGGCCCCCATCATCCCACATGGACCAAATGGGGTCAGTAAAAAAAGAAATAAACAGTAACACTCACCTCAGTTCTTTGGTCCAGACAGAGCAATACACAGAACGCTGCTTTATGACGCCAGCACCCAGACACTGGTAAGCTGCTGGGGAATAAGATGTGCCTGCGAGTGAGCCCTCCCAGAGCAATGGGGCACATTTGTCAGAAGTGTATGAGAGCAGAACTGTTCTAGTTGCCCATATCAACATATCAGAGCTCGGCTTTCATTTTCCCACAGCTGTTTATAAAATTATAACTGAGCTCTGATTGTTTTACATGGGCAACTAGAACAGTTTTACCTCAGACACTTCGGATAAATCTCCCCAAATGTGGTCATCTTCAACCTTTTATGTCGACATGTACCTTGAATTGTTGTCTGCATCCAGGAACATAGATGCTGGAATTAGAAAATGTTAGATAACGTTTGAACCTGTGATTTAAAGGATACTTGTTACCAAGATTGCAACCTGTAGATTAACAGCAGATTTTGTGCAGATTACCTTGGGGGACATCAGTTCCATTTCAATTGGATTACAAAATTGCCAAAACGTAGATGCTTCCGATGCTACTTGTGGGCAAATATATAGATATTGCTTTAGTTCACACCAAAACAAAGTGAGGCCTGCTAATGACTTGATAGGTGCTGGAAGCCACCAGGAAAGAGTCTGTGTTTCCCTGCCGCGGATTCCTCCTACCCGTGCAGCGGTTCCATGTGTAAGGACTGTAGAAAAGACTTCCTGCACCACAAACCCCGCCAGGAAAAGGCCCAAAGTTTTGTGGCCCGGGCAGTCGGCTGGAGCCCAGTTTGTTTGTGAACCCAGTGAAATGCATTCATCTGTGTGCCATCTGTTTAATTTACTGATGGCAGATGGCCAAAAACAATGTTTGAGTTCATAGGTTTGGGGAGATGTATAGCCCCAAACCTGGTGACTGCTGTCTCCTCCTTGTTCAGATTAAAGATCAGACTGTGGGGTTTTCCATTAAACTTTATGTTCCCTATAGACTTGTACGGATGGTTACACATCAGTTATTAAGACTGGACTAAAAAGGCACAAACCGAATGCAAGTGTGAATTTAGCCTGATCTTTCCATCGCACCAAAGAAGTAAGCTGAATACTTCTATAAGGCAGATCTAATATGGTCAGATCCCATAAGTATCGCATATCTATCCTTCCAAAAAGACCAGATTTACCTGTTTTGTTCCTGGACGTATCATTTGTGTTTTGCTCTAATTAGAATGAATATATGAAAGAAGACTTCTTCATCAAAATCGAGACTTGGCACAAACCAGACATGGGAACTCAAGAAAATGTAAGACTTTTATTTGGTTGGAATGGCAAATATGCTGTGTGGAAATGTTGAATTATTTTTGGAAAATGTTTTTTTTTTTTTTTAAATTTTCAAAGAGTAAACTAAGAAAATGATATAAAAAGAAATCAATTTGTGTCTGATATATCCGCCACTGATCCATTCCTCTAAGAAGGGATGCTGGCATGTATAGTATGAGGATACATGCACACGATCGTATGCCCACTGAGCCGTAACCGGGTGGGCATATGTCTGGTGCCATGGAGAGGAGGATGGGTGGCCCCTCTCCATAGAGATTCACGGCGTACATGACATGTCCTATCTTTTTGCCGTGTGCGGTGCCATACACAGTAACGGCCATTGCAGTCTATGGGGGACATATGTATGGCCGCAAGCTTACGGCCGTGCATATGTCCCCCATACGGTCGTGTGCATGTAGCATTGGACTGATGAATCCTGTAGTGGGCACACAGGTATACAGCACAATACCACTACAGAAAGTAAACTAACATGATTTATCTGGGGTTTTTTCAATTTTTTCACTCTATTCATACTCCTCCGCATTGTCCATCCTCTGTCAGCTGTTCCGTAAAGTTCACTTTTTGTAATATGCAAATACTGACGTACTCATTTATTCTTTTTATCTCCTCTCAGGTACATTGTCTAGATCCCAATGTGTGGAAGACTGTTGAAGTGGTCCATATCGACATTGCAGATAGAAGTCAAGTAGAACCTTCAGTAAGTGATATACTATATATCCTTTATTAAAACTGGCGCCCCTTTCATCTGTGGATCAAAGAGAGGCTTCTAGACCTGGGCTATATTTCATTAGTTCTCTTCTGTCATTTCAGGTGATAGTTATAAATTCATGTGTAAGTGTATAGTGCTGCATACTACTATGTCACATTCATGGGGGTCCTGGGAGCAGTGGTGGACTGTTTCACACTGCAAGGCCACATGCACATGTGTGCTATTCTTATGCCGCAAACAGTGGAGCCATCGTCTGTTTTAGCTATCCATGTGTCATCAATGTGTAATCTGTTGACAGGCCAGACAGATCATATGTCCACAAAATCAGTTCATGTGTTATCCTACCAGGTGATGTTAATAGCTTGTCCTAAGCCCTTGGAGTGCCACATGATTGTGTTATCTAGCAATTGATTGGCTCGCAGAAATCTGCAATTTACCGGTGCATACAATAAAAAAAAATACATATTGCCCTTTGTATGCATTCTGTTTGGTAGATCTACAAATTGGTCGAGGACCTACACTTTCCACAAAACGTCTTGTTCTTTGAATATTGTACACTTTCTTTTGTTTTGAAGGTTTGTCAGTACTACATGAATGGTGCGGTCTCTCTCCGCTAACACAGCATCTGTGACAAGACAGTAGGACTAGCATATGGTCTTTATATCTGTCCTTTTACCTAGTCATATTACTGCCTAGCAATATAGAAAATCCAGATTAGCAGCTTGAAGTAACAGGATTGTAAGCTGGCGGACTCCAGACTTGCTGCTTATCATTAAGCAATGTGAGATAAGAATGGAGAGGAGTACTGCACGAGAGGGCAGAGGACAAGGAGACCGAGTGTCTTCACATGGTCACAGTCATTTCTGTATGACTTGTATGTCCAGCTCCTGTAGATATCTAGATAATCGTTTGTAACCTTCTAAAAAGACTGTGATGACAAAGATGAAGACAGAAGACATATATATGTTAACTATTGGCTCTTTGTGTCAGTATATTGGCACCAATTAAGCAATGGAAATAAATAAAAGTCCTCTGTAGTCTTCTGTTTTCCTTCATTCTTTTTTTCTAGGTAGCATTGATGTGGCTTTATCATTATAAACCAACAAAAGACAACATTAGGCCATAAAACCTTAGGTGTCCATTTTTCCCATTCACAAAAGTGATGATTCTGCTGGCCTCTAGTGGCCAACCTGAGAATGACAGTACAACAATTCTTTTTTCCCCCACCATGGTTAAAATAAGGTTGCTTTCTTATGTGTGAGTCTCTTTCACCCGTTAACGACTTGACCCTTTGTTTCTGCATTTCCATTTTTTTACTCTCCCCATCCCCCCCAACTTCAAAAAACTATAATTGTGTATAAATCTCTAAAAATTTAAGTTTTGGAAGGGTGATACTTTCCGTATCGGAGTTCAACGGAGAGAATAACCGTATTTATATTTTGATAGATCGGGACTTTGGGACGTGGTGATACCCAACATGTTTATGATTTTTATTTATTTCGTTTTATAGCGGTTCTAGGGAAATGGAGGTGATTTTAATTTTTTTTTCTTTTCCTTTTATTTTTTTACTTTACTTTTTACTTGGTCCCCGGAGAGTCTGATTGCTCTTACCACATATACTATACTACAGTATTGCAGTATTTGGAGAATTTGCTGTGCCACTTTTACATGTTGTCTTATAAAGACTCTCCAGGCTGTTATGGCAACTGAATGTCGATGATGTCACAGGGAACAACAATCAAAGCCAATATGACAGCCTGCCGCCGGTGGCAGTTCGAGGGTTCGCATCTGGAATCGGTGCCAGCATTGATCCCTGGTTTTACTTAACCCATGAGCTCTTTCCCAAGGGTTTAAAGGGAACCTGTTATCGGAAATTGACCTAATTAACCATTACCAATATGTTGTGAAGCAGATTAACACCTTCCAGATCGTTTCTTTCATGGCTCAGTCTGGTGGCATTATTTAGAAAATCAACCTAAAAGTGAGATGTTAATTGCTTGCATAAAGTCGTGGAGGTGGAGAGGTCAGCATTGAAGTCAAGCTTTCCTTGCCTAAGAGTGAAGGAGATCTGGTTATTGATTTGTCTGGATGCAGGAATCAATTACAGTAAAGAGGGCATTCTGAATTGAGGAAAGCCTGACTTCAGTGTTAAACTCTCCCCCTCTCACCACCTAACATGTCACTTAAACATTGATTTTCTGGACAATGCCCCTTTAATCCCTTACCGACATGTGACGTAGTATTACATCACATTCCGGCTACGGGGGTATGGAGAGGGCTAACGGACTGAGCCCTCTCCCATACAAGATAGTTTTTGCTGCATATTGCAGTAAACACCCACCAGTAGCACCCACTGTGCGAAAATGTCCAATATATCAAAATATAGTAACAGTTATTCTCAGCGTTTAACTCCGTTATGTAAAATGCCACCCAAAGTCGAAAAGACCATTTTTTTTGTCATTTTGAAAAATATAAAAAATGTAATAAAGTGATCAAAAGGCTGTGCAGTCCTAAAAATAATGATAGCATTGAAAACGTCATCAAAAGTTGCAAGAAATGACACCACCCACAGCTCTATATACTGAAGTATGAAAAAGTTATTAGCACCAGAAGATGGCAAGATGTTCAGGAGGTTTTAATTCTTGTAAATGTATGAAAACATAATAAAACCTATAGAAATTTGTATCCCCTTGATTGCACCGACCCAAGGAATAAAGTAGACATGTCATTTAGGGTGCTTTTTTTTTTTTTTACTGCTTCCCAGTACACGGCATGGAATAATGAATACAGTCACTATGAAGTGCCATTTGTTACGCAGAAAACAAGCCACCACATAGCTCTGTACATGGAAAAATTAAAAAGTTATAGATTTTTGAAGGAGGGGAGTAAAAAAATAGAAATGAGGGAAAAATGGCCTCGGCGTGAAAGGGTTAAAGTGTAATCTTTGAGATATTTTTTTTGATAGTGAGCGTGGGGGGGAGTGGTTGTTGTGACTATCGAGGCTGACTATGAGCTGCCATGTAATGAGTGTTGGTAATAAGTGGCTTTGAAACTGGATAATTTTAGCCTCCATAAAATGGAAATAGGAGTAGATACCAAGTATCTGCACCTTGCTAATATGGTTTGGCTTGGTGGTTTTGGAGCACGCTATTTACTTTAGGATTTGTAGCATGTGCCGTATGGTCAAAGAACCAGTCTGCATTACTTATGTCCATCATAATCTAGAGCTGTTTAAGGGTGCACTGCAACAAAACAACTTATAGAGTCTTCCATTTTCTCACATTCCTCACGCTACTGACTACACTACCTGCAAAAGAAACGTGTAACCGGACAAGCTTGGTGCCGCCTTCTTCCATTCCATCTATAATGTTCTGACAAGGCAGAGATGTCCTTATGTAGATGAGGCTATTCGGAAGTTATTGCTCTTGATTATTACATAGACTAGTTGGATGTATTTGGCACCCGCAAGAACTCTGTCAGTAGACTTGTCCCCATATCTGGCACAAGCAGATGTTATAGGAGAAATAACTTTTGGATCTGAACAAATCTGTCATCTTAGTCTTTAGAGGGCATCATAATGAAGGACTGTATGCAAATGAGCCTGAGGGGCTACAGTCTTTCATCCTGGTAGTAGATGTCCTTTAAGGGGAAGTAACTAGCTCCCAAATTACTCCACATAAAAAAACTGTGTAGTGTAGGACTCAACGTTCAGAAATTTTACAGATGAGCGGATGATCTCTTGAAAAAAATTCAGTTTTTCCTGTCTTCACTAGGAACATAGCCGTTTCTGCTGGTGCACCTCTTTTATTCATGCTACCCAGCACCACCCCTTACACAATGACTGACAGACCACAAAAAGTAGGTGTAAAAACAAGAAACTGCATGCACCAGAAGTTCCGGCTCCCTGCTTATCTGGAGCTGATATGCCTATAAATGCAGAATTTCTTCTAAGATGATTATGGGCTGAGTGGGTAGCATTTATGCCTTGCAGCGCTGGCGTCCTGGGTTCGCATCCAACCCAGGTCCACATCTGCAAACAGTTTGTATATTCTCTCTGTGCTTGCGTGGGTTTCCTCCGGCTCCTCCAGTTTCCTCCCATACTCCAAAAACATACTTAATTAAAGAATTATTGTTATTATTATTGTTATGGCTGTTTTGACTCTGAGCCATCTATATTTCACACATTGCTGGTTTCAAATGTGGTATTACTTGGAAGCTGGAGGACCCCCTTCAAAGGTAACCTGTCATACGTTTTCTCTGCTTTGGCCAGGAGGTTCATACTTGCCTTATTGGGCTCCTCTCCAGCGAAGTATACAGGATTTTACTATGGTCATGGAGAGAGTTCATATATATATAAGGCTATTTTGGACACTAAGCCACAAGTCTATAAGGAGCTTTGGGTGGTTTAGTGTCAGGTTTCATTTAACTGGGTTTTCTCAAGACTGTAGACTATGGATGGTCTATCCTTAGTATATATCATCTGTATTAGTTTGGTGGGGGATTCACTCCTGACACCCTAATAATCAGCCATTTAATGAGGTTGCATGACCTTTCTGCCCCTTAATTGGCAGTTATACCAGGTTGGGTATCGCTTGGTATACAATGAAGAAGCCAAATTACATACAATCTAATAGTGATAACCTTTCCAAGGTAATATTTATGGTAATTACTTAAAAATGTCTTTTAAATAGAGCTTATTATTGGTCCAACTTGAGCCTGCCGGCTTCTACATTCAGGATACCTCCTATTTAATACGGCAACCGAATTATGACCTATCCTATATGTGACTATTATTCGCTGTCTTCACGTGGTTTTACAAATCCTACTTTGCACTCTGCTGCATTGAGACGGCAGCCAGGGTGACATGTCTGCTGCTTCCCTTGTTGTAGAGTGAATCATTTCCTTTGCCCGGGCCTTCTGCGGACAGGGAGCATTGTCATCCGTTCTGACATCTTTGCCTGTTGCGTTTTTAACCTACTTCAGGAGCTCAAGCTGTTTGTAGCGTGCAGTGATATGTAGTGGACGCGCTGGTTTAAGGGTTGCAGAAACTGTGCAGCGGAATTAGCCTCCAGTAATCCTCCGAGCCGGAGATTCAAGTGGGCTCCAGCTGTCATCCCCCAGAGTATTCTAACTAACCTAATGAGATGAGAAGTCTACAGCTGGTGGCAAACAAAATCAACCACAAGCCAAAGGCTGGCCTTCAGTGGCTCGCCGCTCCCTGTGGGATCCTGAAGGAGATTGCATGGCTAACAAAGCCAGAAGGCTGTCTCCTTCCACACTATTGCTCATTTGCAGCTGTAATTGGGAGCTGCGCATTGTGTTTCCTATGCTGAGATCTGTCATGTATCATAGAATCGTCTTTTGTTTGTTTTCTGCTTTTTTTTTACAAGCTAAACCTTTGGTTAAATGGAAATGAACTGAAGATTTTTCTAAAGATATTTAAAGAAAGCGCTGTCTTTTCTTATGTATGTCAGTGCATTGCAGAAAGATGGATAATAGCAGAAGTTGTAGTGACTCAGGGTCTGCCCTCACTTATCCCAGGATGGTAAATAGTAAGTATTCTGGCCACTGCTGGGTTGTTTGGAGATGACAGCATTGCTTTAGATCCTGATTTATATTGACTTGTGATTTTGTGTGTTTTATGACCTATACATAAGATTTCTTCAAGTCATTTATACATGTGCATTCCATAAGGGGTAAGTAGTGGTAAGCACTCATGTACAGTATAATAAGTACTGTATAGTAACATTATAAAAACATTTGTGTTTTTTAGGATTACAAAGCCGATGAAGATCCAGCAATATTCCAGTCATTCAGAACAAAACGTGGACCTCTGGGACCTAATTGGAAGGTAAATTTGAAAATATGATTGAAATCTCCATTAAAGGGGTATTTCAGGAGCAAGCTTATATGTAAGATCCATGTGAATTATATGTGTAATTGGTTGTTATTTAAAGTTGAGCTCCCCTTAGCAGAAAAAAGCAAACACTGTAATGGGGAATTACAATGCTACTGGCCCTATGATCAGTCTGTTTATTTCCTCTACGTGGAGCAGACACAGGACAGAAGATGGCGACTGGTCACATGTCCTGAACCTGCCTGGGCAGGTCATGTGATCTTTGGCTGTAGTGGGTTGTTTGTGATGCATCCAGTATGACCAGTGTTGTGGTGAGGCCCATCTCAGCGAGGTAATGTGCAGTGATAGCAGTTGCGCATCAACACAGAGCAAGAAAGTCTTAGATCATCACTGGGAGCAGAGCATAAGAGGGAGGCGGAGTTAATGAGAAATAAAGGATCGTGTAGTTTCCAGTGGTTGCCATGTTGGTGATATCTCCTCCTAGTTTAGAAAGCCCATAACATTTTGTGAATCATAAAATCAAACTTTTTATGATTGGAAATGGAACATTTAAGCTCCATTTGGGTCTAATGACATTGAGTTTTGTGATATGCATTTATTATAGCATTATGGGTTTTTGTATAAGTCGTTCATATTCCCGGAATACCCCTTTTAAAGCCCAACAAGATTGTGGGCACAAATGGAAAAATATTATCCCTTTAAGTGTACACTAGTAGTATATGAACAGCCAAGATGTAACTATGGCTACACATGTTCAAAGCTAGAAACTAGCTGGAGCATGCATTCATTTTGCTTCTGGTGTTACATTATTTGTTAAAATGTTAATAGCTGCTCAGTTTTGATGTTAAACCGAATAAAATGGTGCCGCCCTGATCATATGTCAACTAATCAATAATCCATTCTCAAAAGTAAATTAGGATATCTGTGTATTGTATTGACCATCCTGCACTCACTGATGAAATTCCCAGCAGCAAGTAACTAACAGAGTAACACAACCATCTGATGAGACAATAGGAATGAGGGCCCTGCTCTTAAGAGCTTGCATTTTATACATGGTTGGCAAGAAAGAGTTCTCCTTACTGGGATTTTTGCATTAAGGAAAGGTCCATTCACTCCCAGCATTGGGAGAGGGAGGTGTGGGGGAATGCATAATTAGCAGCCTGAAGCGCCGGACATCTTGTTCCTGCACTCTGGGTTGCTAATTATAACTTTCTTTTCTAGGTGATCCTGGCATGTCAAGATTAGCGACGGACAGTTCCTGGATCAAGTGAAGAGGAGCGGAGGTGAGTATAAATAGGGTTTTTTTATGTTTTTTAGGTGGTTGGTTTCCTTTAAGCATGAGTTGCAAGAAGCCTAATGAAATGTGGGATTACAGTGTACAATGTTGTACAGTGATACAACATTATATCTGTTCCAAAAGGAAAAACAGTGCTGTCTACTTTTTGAAATCTGTCCCTTCTGGAATAGATATACTGGTTTGGCTTTAATCCAGCATCATGTCATTAGGCTTCCTGAAAGTCATACTATTAGACTGGCCCTATATTTACTTCTAGATCCACAATTGTGTCTGTTAGGGACTGTACCAATCACCTACTTTATTCAATGTAGTATCGCAAGGTGAATAATATAAAACTTAACATTTAATTCAAAATTACATAAAAACCACTATTATCACAGATAACAATGCATCAACACCAACACCCATTAGCTACTGTAATCTACTATGAAAAAATACAGGGCTCACAAAGAAATGCCATTTTGGCCACTGATAACAATGATCCCCTTGTTATCAGTGACCAAAATGGCATTTCTTTGTGAGCCCTGTATTTTTTGATAGTAGATTACAGTGGCTAATGGGTGTTGGTGTTGATGAATTATCTGTGATAATAGTGGTTTTTATGTAATTTTGAATAAAATGTTAAGTTTTCCTGAAAGTCAAGCTTGATGATAAGGAAACGTTTTCTTTATCCTATACAGGAAACCGTATATTTCCCTGCATGCTGTACAATAATTCTGCCATAATTTTCAATGAGGTTTAGTTATTGGGTAGTACACAGCTTTGATTTGTACCACAGCTACTTGTTGCTGCTTTTACGTTGCCAAACTAACACATTTTTCTCCACAATTTTTGCAGAAAGAACTTGCAAACTCAGAGAACTGTCCACGAATGTGTGCTTACAAATTAGTTACAATAAAGTTTAGATGGTGGGGGCTTCAAAATAAAGTAGAAAGTTTTATTCAAAAGGTAAGAATCTCCAGGTATCTGAACAATATGAATTTTTGATGCTTTCTTTGAGCCAAAACCAGAGTTGGGAGATACAAAACCACAGATGTCCTTTTGTATCTTAAACAATGTTATGTATAGCTTTGAGAAAAAATATAATAAACAAGCGACCAGGTTAATGTGGCCATATACTCCATAGGAAAGTTGTCTTGTTTAGATCAGCGGACTTCTATATAGTCTTGTTGCAGTCTTCCCTGATGGCAAATGGGATAAAATATGTGGCATTCCTTTTTGTCAGGAGAAGCTTGGAAAACACACAGGCGTACACTAAATTGTGCCCTTGTTGGTCATCCAGGATGGACAGGTGTCAGTAGAATGAACATCTGACTGACAGAATGCGTGGCCACTGACATTGGCTTTTTGCCATAGTTTTCCAGTCAATGGTAGTGGCAGTAGTCTGCTCTATCCCCACGGGGGCAAAACAACTTTTACAGTTGAACAATAACTTTTTAGAAATGTAATCAGTTTTTTTTTCTATTTACTTTTAAGCAAGAAAAACGAATATTTACAAACTTTCATCGTCAGTTGTTCTGCTGGATTGACAAATGGATTGACTTAACAATGGAAGACATAAGGCGAATGGAGGATGAAACACAGAAAGAGTTAGAAGCGGTAAGAGTTTTAATACTATTTCTGTATTGTGTATTTCATGGGAGGTTTGTGGGAGAGTTTTCTGCCCACTTTGTGGTAACACCCTGAGTGTTGGAGAAGAGGATATTTTCCATGTATAGGCACCTGCTGCGACAGCCGCCACAGCCTTTTTTCCATCTTCCTGGTGTGTATAGAGCTTTGAACAGTTATTTATAACCCTCCTATTTCTACACTTTTCTGAGGATCTGAGGAAAACAATTTTTAACTAATAGAAAGGTGTCAGTTCATAGAGCTCTATGGGAACCTGCCAATAGCTATATCTGTGAATATGTGGTGACAGGTTCCCTTTAAATACCAGTTACACTTTAACTTTCAGTCCCGGTCCCACAGTAACAAGACTTTGAGGTGGACTGTGACGTTTAAGACAATCTCTAAGTGCCCAAATACAGTTCAGTAACTGAGATATGTGTGAATATTTTCTTGCAGCAGATCTCCTCACACAGGGAATAGAGTAATTTGTGGATGGCGAGTCTCACTAAATTGATTGAGGGTATTTAGGCAGTAGAAAATGTATGCAGAATATTGACCGCTTTCTTGATTGTAATATCCACAGCATTTTCATTATTTTCACACAAAAGTTTATGGCGGCCAGACGAATGACAGCTATCATACAGGTCCCATAGAAGTGCACAGTGCATGTCTTTCTATGGAGAGGGGAGGGATGAGGAGTGCTCACCCCTACCCTTCTCCAGCTGGCCGTATGCTATACCCAGGCGTAGCATATGTTCGTGTGTAAGGGGTCTTACTCTGTAACTTTCCATGCCGTGTACTTACACAGCATTATTTCCTACATGGACAAGTGTTTTACAGCCTTGTGTGCTGGGTTCCTCATATATGTGTTTGTTATTTAGTGATTTCTTATCTTTTGAGTAGCTTTTAATTTCATTCCACATTTAGATACGTAAGAAGGGTCCCGTTCGAGGTACAACTGCGGCAGACTAAACAAGCCAAGTCTAGTTACAGGGGCAGTATTAAGGTCTGTAAGTAAGTAGTGGGCAAATAAGGTGATGGTCCCAGCAAACTCCATATGCCCAAGTCGCTTGGTTCAGTCTATATGCTCTTTCCATTGGCTGCACATTTCTATGTAATTTCTACCTTCTTTATAGCTTCCCCTCCCTTATCTGCTGGGTAATATGGTTTTAGAGGGGTTCACTCTTATAGACAATGGCTCTTTTCTAAGCACTATATATTTTCTCTTTATAGCAATGCTGATTGTTGGAAACTAAACAATTTGATATTTATGATCTAATCTTGAAGTCCACCATAAACCAAATAACTTAATCATTTTCTTTTTTTTTCCCTTGTGACACAGCTACGCAACCAAGGTCAAGTGAGAGGAACAAGTGCTGCCAATGACGAATGAAGACGGACCTGACCAAACCGCATGCAGAATTTTGTCATTTACATCTGTGTTTATATACCTGTATGTTTATAGCTATATAAACACTCTGAGCATAAACTACTTAAGTGTACTGTACCTGACATGAGCAAAAAAAATGTAAAGAAGGTGTACTGTACATTACTAGTTTACATACCCTATGAATGTCACTAGCATTGGATGGCATGGACTTCCATGGACAGCCAGGCCATTACTTTGCGAAACCTGTTCAACTTTTTCATTATTTTAGTTTAACACCAGGAAAAAAAAACCTACAATTTTGTTCTGTAACAAATGTACCAAATAGCAATGAGTTGTGGCTGTGATAACAATGGGATTGTTATGTAAAACTGGTCTGAGAGTTAAGATCTGTAAAACAGCCAGAAGCTCTGACCCCCCCAAATGCCCAGTAGTGTTCTTTTTCTCATTTTTCTTTTTTAAATTGAGTTTTTCATAGTGGTTTCAGCCTATTGGCAAAATTCTAGGGTCTATTTTTGTTTGATCTTTTAATGTAAAAAGGACTGTATTCACCTTCGCCAACTCCAACTCGTTGCATCTTATTATAGGTGTTACTCCACAAATTTTTGCATAGTTGGAATTTTTTTTTCTCTAGCTGGAGGAATCGCTGCATTTAGTTTAGGCACCCAGTATTTCTAATTTTTCTAGGTTTTCTACCATACAATGGGCGGTGGTGTGACTGTAGCAGACTGCTGCCCATCTGACAGTAGAGTCTCATTAGCATATTGGATGTAGAAAATAATGGCAATGATCGCTGGAGGACAGTAAATCAGTGGGCAGCACCTACTAAAGGATGCAAAGTGCTGGAGTTTAGTTGAGTTTTCTAATCTCCTTCCCATACGTGGATATACTATGCGAGAGAGAGGTGTCTGTTTTTTGTGGGATCTTGTGCACTGGGGTTTTCCTCCATTTTATATGATATGAGGAGTATAAGAAAACTACTGGTGAAATAATACATGACCTGTAAGTATGCTGTGCACACTTTCAGCCAAGTCCTGGTGGTTATGGTGCATCCTCTCCCCAGCAGTTTTCTGGATGGTGTCTGGAATAGATCACACTGGGACACTGGTATGTTCATTCTTGCATGACCCCATCCTTATCCCCCATCTTTTTTGGAATGGGTTTTGTGCGCACAGTTGAAAGACGTTGCTCATTTCAGATGTTGCAGTTTGGAATCTATGCAAACTGTTTCATTTCTACGTTATTTATGCTTTTCCAGCTCTTCTGTGTAAAATGAATATTTAAGTTAAAATAATATATAAAAATATGAATATGAGGTTAAAACTATGTGAGTGAGAGAGGTTAACCTAATGTTATACAGTACAGTTGTAGATAAACTTGCAATAGATTTTTGTAATGGAGCATGTTCAATGCTTAATACTCGGCTTATTAAAATTAAATCTAAAGGAAATATTTTAGGAAAGAGGAAAGATTTTTTTACAAAATGTCCAGCTAAAACTGCAACGTAAAACCTGTAGTCTGTGTTCACACTTGCCTTTGCATTACACCTATCTAGTAAATGCCCCTTGTTCTAACCGATTACTCTAGACAAAATACTGTACATCTTGAAGGCTGTTATCATGATCCAGATTGTATTCCCTTCTGATAACATAGCAGGGAATGTCGCAGTGTCCGAGAAAAGATTTTAAAATTCAGGGGAACTTTTAATGAATGTAAAATGTCAAGAATTGCAGTCTGGTGTGTGAACAGTATGTCAATTAAGTGTAAGTAATAAATTTGATCACCAAAATATCAATGTTGTTCTAAGATTTAATGAAGACTCTTTATTTCACATAAGTTTGTATCAATGACCGAAAGGTGCTTTTCTCCTTCTGATAAGTGCCTTCCTTAAAAAAGAACAAAAAACAACAGCGGAAGAGGACGGCGCCTCGCGTGATAACGTCAGGGTAGGTCAGTATTGATAGAGGTGAGAAGGTGGGTGCTCACCTGATGACCACTTGTTGGTAAGCGGCATAAATAAATCCAATCGGAGGGAAAGAAGGTCCTTAATTGTAAACCAAGGTTACTGCAGCAACTCTTACGCTCTTCCAAAGAACCGGTAACCAAAGGCACCGTAACGTAAATGATACAGGATTGCGCAAAAGGGGAGGGAGAGCCAACAGAGTGCGCTTGTAACCGGAAACACAATCAAATCTCCAAATGTGATGGAATTCACACTATTTATTGACATAACATAAAAGTCCAGTGGTTACGCGTTTCGGGGAGACCCCTTCGTCAGACCAATAGTGTGGACGCTGAGTTCCTGCTGAGAGCGCACACGCTCACCGCTCTCAGCAGGAACTCAGCGTCCACACTATTGGTCTGACGAAGGGGTCTCCCCGAAACGCGTAACCACTGGACTTTTATGTTATGTCAATAAATAGTGTGAATTCCATCACATTTGGAGATTTGATTGTGTTTCCGGTTACAAGCGCACTCTGTTGGCTCTCCCTCCCCTTTTGCGCAATCCTGTATCAAGTGCCTTCCTTAGACATAGGACCCACAGCTTCAGAAAGTGGGACCCTGATGCCTGGGCTGTTATGGGAAAAAGCTGAACATGGTTCTTTGCTATTTGTAGAAGTGGGGGGGGGGGGGGGGCGTATTTGGTAACAAGCCTTGTATTTCATCTTAGTGCATTCTCTGCCTCGGTGTGGGGTTCTCATTCCGGAGATATGTCAGAACATCATATGGAGCCATACATTTTTAAGGTAAACATTCCCCATTAGTTTCATGTGTTATGATTACCCATTCTTTAAATGTATTGCTTCACATAATGATCTCATGAAAGGAATGATATTCTCCCGAAATAAATAGCATATCTACCGTGAGAGCACTCTTTTTATACATTAAGATTTTTATACATTCATTATGATCACCACTTAAACACACAGTTGGATATTTGTCTACCAAGGAAAGGATGAGGAGCAGATATGGATCTCAACTAAGGCAATTCTTTTCCTTTTATAGCACAACCCAATTAGATAAACCTCTGCTTCCAACCATAAATCCAGAGGATTAACCCTTAATTAACTTTGGTACTACCTGATTTGAGGGCCACGTTCTGCTGTTTGTGTCCTTACAGATTTGTGTGTTCGATTCGAGGTTGACATCAATACAAAAGGAGGGAGCAAAAGTGAGATTGCTTGGCACGGGTGTGATATCCCAATGATGTGTGTGTAACAGAGCAGTGCACTCACTATTTTGGGTCTGCCAGGTCAGGGATCTTTGAACAGCTCCATGAAAGTGAATAAAGTGCCAGTCTCCAAGTGGTGTTCATTCACTTTTTATTGGAATTAAAAACTTTTTATATACTATTTTTCCATTCTGAATCTCCATCCCCAGCAATTGGATGCCTATCCACTGTCACATATTCACATGTCCTGCTGTTACAGGGATCATTGCTCCGTTTATTTGGGCACGAACGTACTGAAAGGAGCAGCAATGTATACACACGTTAATGCATTAAAATGGGGCACAACTAAACAACTCCAGATAGTGTACACATACTGAAGTGCATACAGTTTATGTGATTAAATGCACAATGAAGACCGACTGTTTTGTGTCACAATTGCCTGATCTGGTACTATGACGGGACTGAAATCACGCATTTAATTTTACCAAACTTAAAATAATCAGCCAAAACATTTTAGACAGGTCTACCCCACCTACTTATGTGAGAGAAATACATTTTACACTTAGAATGGGGTGTCCATGTCATATGTTATAATTAAAAAGGCAAATATGTGACATTACTATACAGTGAATTATTTTTTAACCATATTTCCCCCTCAAAAATCCATAAACATAAACCATTATCCTTTCCTATGCTGGGTATTTGGAAATACCTCTATGTCTCATAAAAGCAAAACATTCAAATACTTTTCATGGTAAAAAAAAGTAACATTGCCCTTTTTAAAAAGGCACCTTGCCAAAAGGTGGCATTCTGGCCAAATCCCCCATCCTTTTTGCCTGTGATAAAAAGGGGTCTCATCCACTTAGTCCCTTTTTCAGTTTATTCTTTTGAAGCGTCATAGGTTAATTGATGGCACTGCAACTTTATGTAAAAGCTGAATTTTAAAATACACTGAAAGTTTTTCCTCTATATTCTACAGAACCCATATACAGGCGGTCCCCTACTTAAGAACACTCAACTTACATACGACCCCTAGTTACAAACGGACCTCTGGATATTGGTAATTTATTGTCCTTTAGTCCTAGGCTACAATGATCAGCTGTAACAGTTATCACAGGTGTCTGTAATGAAGCTTTAGTGTGAATATTGATTCTTATGACAACCCAACATTTTTAAAATCCAATTGTCACAGAGACCACAAAAGTTCTGTTTGGGATTACAATGATAAAATATACAGTTCCGACTTACATACAAATTAAACTTAAGAACAAACCAACAGACCCTATCTTGTATGTAACCCAGGGACTGCCTGTACTGACATTTCCTCAATGGTGCCATAAGTTGTAGATGGCAAAGGTTAACTTGACATTTAATGGACATGATATGGTCTTATTTAAGTGGCAGGTAACATGTACTATCTTTATATTCATTTAGTCATGTAATCTTAGGCTCTATTGTGATTTGGTGGACTCTGCATCACTGCACCAAAACGGAGGCTGAGCGGTGACGGTCTGTAGATGCTGATCCTCAAGCGAATGTGATCAGAATGTCATTGCTCTGCCACAGATTGGCTACAGCCTTGTCAAGCACCCTGACCTGTACTGGATATTCTAGGGGAAAATGTGGTAAGTAGGTTTTGTGATGTTATTGGGGCACCCACCATGGGGGCATTTAAAATGTAAAATGTACCTTGGACCACCCCTTCAATTATTTTTCTTTCTAATAGTCAAAAAAAGACGTTGGTCAGACAGGTTCAACCTATAAATGCTACATTGTTAATCCATAGCAAGGCAGAAAAATCTGATAAGGACAATACCCATTTGTTTAAATGAGAGGGAAAACAATTCTTGCTTGCCTCAAATATGGCAGATTAACTTCCTGGATCAACACCAACTTTCAACAAAATATTTGTCCCCATAACATATAACACCCTTGCTCTCTAGAAAGGCATCCAGGGCTCTCTTGGACATGTACAAAGTATCCACCATTACAACCTTCTGCAGCATAATCGCACTGCTCTTACAGTAAAGAATCCCCATCTATGGCGATGGTAGAACTGCCTCTACTCTTGGCATAGAAGTTGTCCTCTTGTCCTGGCCACAGAAATTCCCTTAATGGGAACCTGCCAGGGCGACTTGAGACACGAAAACCATCAACAGGTCCTTATGGACTGGTTGTTTAGTGTCCCAAATCAATCTGTTTGTGTTTAGGCATTCGGAAGAAAAAATTAATTATACTCTCCTTGTTCCCGGGGCACCTGTGCGTTCCGGCGAGTGAAGCCGGCATGTTACACCCCGGCTGAGATACGGTCCCAGTTTCACTTTGCAAGAGGAAGTGCCGGTGTGGAATCTGAAGATGTGAGTCCAATATATTTCATCAGACTCACATCTAAGAAAGTTTAAATGTTTATGTTTTAACATATTTCTAATTGTAAAGATGTCAAGTCAAAAAAGGTCAATATGAGACCCTAAACCACAGGTCCATCAGGACCTGTAGTTGCTTTTGGGTCACAAATTGACCTGACAGCTCTTTAATAATCTTGGTTTCTCTCCTCTGGACCCGTTCCAGTTCTACTATGTTTTTTTATACACTGGTGCCCAAAACTGTACACCATATTCCATGTGTGGTCTGACCAGGGATTTGTATTAGGGCAAACCTATGTCCTTTTTATGCACTGGTGCCCTACGTTTGTAAACAAGAGATGGTTGGAAGAGCTGAGCATATTTATATATACAGGCAGTCCCCGGGTTACATACAAGATAGGGTCTGTAGGTTTGTTCTTAAGTTGAATTTGTATGTAAGTCGGAACTGTATACCGTATATACTCGAGTATAAGCAGACCCGAGTATAAGCCGAGACCCCTCATTTTACCACCAAAAACTGGGAAAACCTATTGACTCGAGTATAAGCCGAGGGTGTAGTATACAGCCAGTCTCCGTGTAGTATACAGCCAGTCCCAATGTAGTATACAGCCAGTCCCAATGTAGTATACAGCCTGCCCCCATAGAGTATACAGCCTGCCCCCTGCCAAGCGAATAAAAAAATAAAAAACGTAATACTCACCCTCCGGTGTCCCGATCTTCAGCGCGAGGCTCCCGTTCCTCGGCGCGGTACCAGGCGGCGACGGTGGCTCCTGTTCTCTCTTCTGTAGCCGGCAGATCACGTCCATGTGATCTCCCGGTGGGCGCGCACTAGGATACCGCGGTGTCGCGGCTGATGACGTCATCAGCCGTGACACCGCTGCATCTTATTGTGCGCCCGCCGGCAGATCACATGGACGCGATCTGCCGGCTACAGAAGAGAGAAGAGGACCCGCCGCCGCCTGGTACCGCGCCGAGGATCGGGAGCCTCGCGCTGAAGATCGGGACCCGCGCTGAAGATCGGGACACCGGAGGGTGAGTATTACGGTTTTTATTTTTTTCTTGACTCATGTATAAGCCGAAGTGAAGTTTTTCAGCACATTTTTTGTGCTGAAAAACTCGGCTTATACACGAGTATATACGGTACTTTATCATTGTTATCCCAGCCAGAACTTTTTTGGTCTCTGTGACAATTGGATTTTAAAAATGTTGGGTTGTCATAAGAACCAGGATAAACAATAAAGCTTCATTACAGAGGCCTGTAATAACTGTTATAGCTGTTTATTGTAGCCTGGGGCTAATGTACAGTAAATTGCAAATATCCAGTGGTCCGTTTGTAACTAGGGGTTGTATGTAAGTCGAGTGTTCTTAAGTAGGGGACCGCCTGTACTCTAGATTGAGTCCAGTGGCTGGTCCTACATAGTAACCGATAGCTATCTCTGTAGGAAAATAATGTGGATTTACCAGCACATGATAATATTCCTCTTTCAAAAAGCGTAATACTAATATAAAGTCACACCCTGTTATTTTTTGGTAACCGATGAAGGGATGATGGATTGAAATGCGTGGACATACTTTTCCACTAAAACCAAAGGAACTTTCACTTTAAAAAGTTTTTAAATGTATACCGACTATAAAACTTGTATTTGACAGATACTCCAAAATAAAGTATACAGCTCCATGAAATATTAATTGTAAACATTTTATTTTCACTTTTCACTTTTAGCCAGAAGATGGCAGTAAAATATTCTTGAAATCGCCTAAAGCTCTAGGAAATCCTTCTTCTATGTTAAATGTGAAAACAATTAGAATTCCGTAAATTTAGAGGTTTTAAGTTCTATTTACTGGTAAATAGGAAAGAATAATTAAACAATACATTTGGAGAAAAGAGGCAAATGTTTTGCATTCAGCAATGTCTTGGGGTTCCCAGATTTCTTAATGATACTACAACTTTCTGTGAATTCTTTACTTAAATACTCATAGAGATGTATCATTATTAAGAGTTATTTCAGTAGTTATTTAAATATAATATTATAAAAAATAGCAGTTACCTTAAAAATATCTTCTTAAAATAATAAAATATATAAAATAGAATGATGGAACAACAACAGCCATGATGTAGATTCTCTATATTACATATTATATTGTGGGCTGTTTCTGTGAAGCAGGTACATGTCTGCAAAGAAAGCATGAACAAATACAGAAAAGAACATCAATCCATGTTTACAATGAGCTTTACAGAGGAATCCTATAAAAATAAACTCTGCAGAATTCTCCGTTCCCTGAATCCCATGGGACTCCTAGGGCCCTGCCTATTATTATATGGATGTGATGCGGTGTGCCCTTTGAGGTGAGGAGCTCTAGTATACCCATAATTCAGAGAAGGTCAAGTATGGACAACATGGCGAGATTATGTCAGATTATTTGCATATTATTGATCTTTTGAACGTTTTAAATAAACAGTCTCATTGAAATGACTGTGAAAAGCCAATGCACAAACAAGGGGGGCTGCTGATTGAACGCCAGCAAATCAATACATTGCAATTGCTTTGATATAAACACTGTTTAGGTAAGCACGTTCAATACTGCTTGGCCATATGCTTGTAAGAGGGGATCTCACTGGAGAGCAACAGTCTTGAGTGTCAACGCTCAACCTTCCTACCTAACATTAGCATTCAGTCTATGATCTATACAGAGCAGATCATTCTGCAGTGCTATCTATCCTGTTAGACTATAGACTACTATATAGACAGGAATACTGCATACAGTATATACTTGAGCATAAACCGAAATTTTTTGCACAATTTTTGTGCTGAAAAAGCCCCACTCAGCTACTACTCGGGTGTATAAAAAAAGAAAAAAAACCTGAAGAAGTACTGCCTTAGGAAGAGGATGCCAGGGAACAGCGCCGGCAGCTGTACCAGTGACTGTATTCAACTCTGTGTATGTGTGCCTGTCTACTTCTAACCTAAATATACAGTATAGGCATATCTTGGTGCTACTACTCCTACGCTGCATATACAGACCCAGCATTTTACTACAACTCCTATCTTTAATACATGGGCACTGCTCTATTAGCACCCTCCTTATAGCCTTTGCACTTGCCACCCCAATGTGCTGAGCTGCTTTGATTTTACAGTTTTGCTTCCCTATTATTAAATGAGAAAAAGGTAAGCCTTTAGCCGTATATCAATTGGGTTTTGATGTTTTATTTTTCTGTAAAGCTCCAAAAGTGTGGAATAGACCTTATTTATAGACTAGGCCCCATTTCGGGACTTACCGGTTCTTGAGGCAGTCTTGGGTATTGATCCAATGATCCAAATCCGATTCACCCTCTGGGATTGGAATCAATAGGCCTTATGTTCACAAGGAGGTAGCAGGTGATGCGGTGGGATACATGTGGGTTGGGGCAAGTCAAGACCCAATTACAAAGGTGTGCTTATTGATGTCTAGTAGCTATAATAGGGGCACCATCTATCCCTATTACACCCTGTATCTCAATGGCTATTTACCCCTGTAGTCCTAACCTCGGAGTTACCACCCTAGGAGGCTGCCCCCGACCGGAACCTTACCCTAAATAAGATGCCCTATTGTGCCACTACTCTACCATTGGGGCTCCAAGGGGCTTCATATGGTACATGTCCCTACGTGACATATTTCACATAATTCTTAGAGAATAGGGCACTGAAATGTTGTCACA
Organism: Engystomops pustulosus; assembly: GCF_040894005.1. Lineage (NCBI taxonomy): Eukaryota > Metazoa > Chordata > Amphibia > Anura > Leptodactylidae > Engystomops > Engystomops pustulosus. The sequence continues at coordinate 85,778,310 of NC_092411.1, forward strand.
CATGCCTATAAATGAGACTCTGGTTTTGCATAGTGTTTCAGCCCACATGAAGCAGATTTGTTGAAAAACCATTCAAAAACATGCTTTACATTAATGTGCACATGCTGCACATTGTGCACATTTCTTAAAAAAATTCTCTCTATCTTTTGTGCATCGTATTAAAAATTTAATTACTATATGATCCTCTGCATGTTTGTTTAGTCTGAAAGGATTTGTTTTGGTGGCAAATTCATGTACATCTGCAAGGTGAATCTGACAGCTGCAGAAATATCTGCAATAAAACTGCCATGAATGAACATCCACATCCACAAGATGCAGTCATGAGCTAACTTCAAAGCCAGCACCTCACTGCAGCCATAGTCGTGTTTTGTCTTACCTCACTGTGCCTGAAACGGGTGGCCACTCCGTAAATGATAGGGCTGGTCCTTTTCCTGCCCTGATTTGCGGGGGGTCATTCAGCTTGCTATGGAGATGGGAGGGGTGAACACGCTTGTGCTTTCCCTCTCCCCTTAGCTTGCGGTTCATGGAAAACATCTGCTGCTGCCTAAGGCTGTGTGTATGCGCAAAACACTATGCATTGGGGTTACATGCTTGGCCCACTACTATTTAATATATTTATTAATGATATAGAGGTAGGAATTAATAGCACTGTATCTATTTTTGCAGATGACACCAAACTGTGTAGTGTAATACAGTCTATGGAGGATGTTCATAGGCTGCAGGGTGACTTGCACAAACTGAATGTTTGGTCATCCACTTGGCAAATGAGGTTCAATGTGGATAAAGGTAAGGTTATGCACCTGGGGGGCAATAATCCAAAGGCAAAATATGTCCTTGGGGGAATAAATCTGGGGGAGTCGCTTGTTGAGAAGGACCTGGGGGTACTAGTAGATCATAAATTGAATAACAGCATGCAATGTCAATCAGCTGCCTCTAAAGCTAGTAGGATCATGTCATGTATCAAAAGTGGTATGGACTCTCGTGATAGAGATGTAATATTACCACTATACAAGGCATTGGTTCGGCCTCACCTGGAATATGCTGTCCAGTTCTGGGCACCGGTCCATAAAAAGGATGCCCTGGAGCTGGAGAGGGTTCAACGTAGAGCCACAAAAATGATAAGTGCCATGGAGGGTCTTAGTTATGAGGAAAGATTAAAACAACTAGATTTATTTAGTCTGGAAAAGAGACCACTACGAGGGGACATGATTAATTTATTTAAATATATGAATGGTCCATTCAAAAAATATGGTGGTAAGTTGTTTCAGATTAAATCAAAAGACGAGGACAAATCAAGGTTTAATCACCGGAGGCGACAGGGCTTTTTTTACTATGAGAACTGTCAATCTGTGGAATAGCCTGTCTCAGACTATGTTATATAGAATTGTTTCCCCTAAATCCCTTCCTCATCCAATCTCTTCCCTTCCTTGGTTAAACTTGATGGACAAGTGTCTTTTTTCAACCGTATAAACTATGATACTATGATACTATGATGTAGCCTATAACTCCAACTACACAGTTGGAGGAGTCAAACTCCATAGAGTACACACAGTCCAATAGTCACATCCATATATTAACTTAGGAGTGCAGCCTTAGAGAATTTTTATGCTCCCATGCGATGACTAGTACTATAAATGACATACCCAGTGTAGATTTAACATTGGAGTCAGCAGCTTAAAGCGGATCCCAAATATGTAGCAATATATATGGCATCATGTATAGTGGGTTCTTTAACTTATTGGTATTCAAACCCCATTAAATATTAATGGGCATCTTGAAAGAAAAAAAAACAGAAATGTAGATATTTTTGCTAATTTATTAAACAAGAAAAACTGAAATGTCACATGATCATAAGTATTTAGACCCTTTGCTGTGACACTCATATTTAACTCACATGCTGTCCATTTCCTTCTTATCCTTCTGGAGATTTTTCTACTCCATTATTGGGGTAAAGATGTGTTTAATTAAACTTGCCAAGTTTACAAAATAATTTCACTCACAATTTGCACTCAAGGTTCCTAAGAGCACAGTGACCTCCATAATCTTTAAATTGGTAGGAAGTTTGGGACAACCACAACTCTTCCTAGACAACGTTTCGGCGTGAGAGCATGCCTTTTTCAAGCATCCTTGAAAAAGGCGTGCTCTCACGCCGAAACGTTGCACATGGAATACAAGATTCACCCTGTTCCACATACCACGGATTGCTGCCTCTTCTCTGGATGTATCTATCTATCTATCTATCTATCTATGTAATACTCCAGCACATGAGGGCACAGCTTGCAGACTTGGAGAGCCTCTCCTGCCACTTCCTGTGGAGTGTGAGGTGATGGGGGGAGGGGGCTGCAGTTTCTGTCTGTGTGGATTATGTGCTTATATACAAGTTTAGGGAAAGCTGAGGAGAGATAAGTGCAGGTGTTTGGTCACTACATTAGTGATGGCTTCTCCCTGCACATGACTGAGTGCTGGGGCAGTGAGACATGAGGTAACAGCTGTGTGCAGGGAGAGTGAGGTGATCAGCTGATTGGAGGGAGAGAGATGGGGGTGTGTCTCTTCCTCTGTAGTCTCAGCTTCTTTGTGAAGAAGAGATGAGCTTAGCACCAGACATATGTGAGATTGCTGACATCTAGGGGAAGTCTGCAGAATACAAGAGGAAGGAGCAAGATTCGGGTAACTAATCCAATTGCAAAAGTGCTTAAAATTACCTGCCAAAAGTTTTTTGAAATGACGGTTACACTTTAAATCGCATCACACTCACTTGTGGACAATAGACAATAGTGAGTTAGATTCTCAGTTTAATATACCACTTTGACATTATCACTTTTGTCCTTCCCTAAAGTCTTGTTTTAATCCAAGAGCAAGTGTATGAATGTTTAATAAAAGTTATTACAATGTCAACAATTCTCACTTATAAGTGTACATTCTCCACATTACATAATTACCCCCAGATCTCCTGCTCCATCAAGTAGTAGCTGCTCCCATCACTTTAAACAAGGCAAACCTGCGCATAAGTTGATGTGTTAGCCATCAGTGATACATTTGTAAAAGTTGCTTTACAGAAATTTAAATTTTATTTAATAATTCCCAGTTGAAAAAAGTCTATTGCAGTGTGTCTATGGGCCCACTATGAGTTTCCTATTGGCCTTCTATATGTAGCAGTTACTGGTTATGTTCTGCTACATATATATTGTACTATCACATCTATATAGCACATGCATATAATTGTCAATTAACTTGTAATGACCCTAAACTTTTAACCCATACACCCCGTGTAATACTGCAAAAAATACTACCAATAATCAAAATAATATAAGAAACATATAGAATGCATTCCCTCCTGACATTATATAAACTGTTGTAAACCTCAAGACTTCTAAATAATATATCACGTTTCATGACAATATGACGTAACGTGGCAGCGATACTTTGAATGTTGCTTCGAGGGTAATGTTAAATTCTGCAGATTATTCCCAATTCACTCACTTCTACAGATCTGAGCCTATTGGTAACAATTAAGAATATATCCTTTAAGCGTATGGGGTCGCAGCGTGACCTTTTTGTGTTTTTCTTAACCATTATTTCATTGGAACTTTCAAAGCATGACTAATCCGAGACCATGGATTCCAGCAAAACAGGAATTTCTAACCATTGGGGTTTATAGAATGAAACTTCTGCAGCTCACTTTCCAGGTTAAGGATCAAGTTATTTTAAGTTTTATGGTGCAAGCTGCGCTTTTAAAACGCTACCACGTGAAAGCTATAATTTTATAACGTCTCTCTGCATTTTGTATACATAATCCCTCTTCTTTTAAATAACATCATCTGGTCTATGAAGAGAGCAATTCTGAGGTTTGCTATGATGCCAGGAGGTAGTGTGTCACTTCCAGCCAGATTCAGTCAAAATACTGCAACCAGTAAGACACAAAATGTTTTTATTGTTGCTTTGTTTTTAACTGTATTTATTTATATAGTTCTTTCATTTTATGCAATGAATTTTGGTTACTAATAAATTGGTGAAATAATGTTCCTCTTGTTTTTTTTTTTTTTATATTACTTTGTATGCAGATAGTGGGGAGGTGGAGCTAAGTCAAAGGGTGGGGCTTAATGTTTAGGGTCTTTGACTGATATAGAGCAGTGGAAGACTGTATTATGTGGCCAGGTCAGTGGTGGACACAGAAAGATAGAGGGCCCCTTATATCATATATTATCACATCTTTGGGTCTCTCTAATAATCTATTGGTGAGTGTTAAGCATGAGTGTTGAATATCTATACAATTTAATAATGTAAATATTAATGTTTGTGCTTTGACATCTTCAAGTCTCACATTTTGCACAAAAATCTTTACTCCCATGTTCATGCTGACATAGGAAAATATTTAGATTTGGTTGCTCAAGAATTTGCAAAAACCAACAGACTCAAATGCCGGATTACCCTCTAAGTAAAATTAAAAAAGCCCGACACCCCCCTCCTCTCTCATGGCAATGATAATTGATAATGACTGCCCAGGATGCAAAAACAACCAAGAATAGGTCCTTCTCGATCTTTTGCGTCTCAGTCAGGCAGCTCATGCACTCGGTTGCAGAATCAACAGTGAACGATGATATAAGAAGATTATCACAGTCACGGTACCTGGGTATAGACCCAGGTACCGTGACTGTGATAATCTTCTTATATCATCGAGTAAGTGCCCCTGCTATATCCATTCTTAACTTTGATGGTAGAATTCCTTTAACAGTCATTGCCATTGACTATAGTCTTTTTCTGATGTCAACAAAGGGGGTCCAAATACAACTGTATTCCATGCAAATTGGTGACTGCTTGCTATAAGTACAAAACGGACAACTAAAGTTTTTGTGTAAATTACAGCAATAGTAAAAACATAGAAAATACATAGAAAAGAAAATAAATACTAAGTACATAGAAAAGACCTCTTTCATATTTCAAACACTATCCACTTAGTGCTACCAACATCTGACTGCAAAAGAACATGACCTATAGATAAGGGGAATGGTATAGCTAGTTGTCAATTTGTTGAAACATTTGTAGAAGGAATGACAGAAATATAGCAGAAAACAGAGTTGAATACACAGGATAGGGCCTAACATGCTGATCGGTGGGGTTCCAGTGATGATCATGAAAAAGAGGGTTCTGATGGGGTCCCACATACCTCAGTAGGACCTCTCGTCGCTCCATGAAAGTAATTGAGCAGAGGGGCATGCATTACCATTGTGCTTCATTCATCTCTATGGAGCTGAACGAGATCGCCGAGCACACCGCTCAGCAATTTCCGTTGGCTCCATTGAAATGTATGGAGCAGAACGGTCATGTGCGGCTCCCTTGTTGTCGTGATCTGTGGGGGTCTCATCACTGAGACTCCCACCGTTCAGCAAGTTAGGCCCTATCCTGTGGGAAAACCCCTTTAAAGAAAATCTGATATCCAATTTGTTATGTAATAAAGAATATTTAGAAGGATTCACTAAAAATAGTCACGTCAAGGGTGCTTGCACGTCCTCACATCAGGATTATTGGCAAGGTAGCTTCATATTTTAAGTTAATGTACAGGAAAGGTTCTTTAGATTTGTTCTTAAGTTGAATTTTTATATAATTCACAACTGGTATATTTTATAATTGTAACTCCAGACAAAATTTTTATTTGTCCCTGTGACAATTGGATTTCAAAAAATTAAGGCTGTCATGAGATAGAGGATTACTAATAAAGCTTTATTGCACCTTACAGCTGATCATTGCAGCCTGGGACTAAAGTAAAGCATCCGGAGAGCTTCACTGCCACAGTGGGCAGAGAAGTCCATCTGTAATTAGGGTCGGGTGTTGTTAAGTCGGGGCCTGTATGTTAAAACTGCAATTGCTTGGTTACATTTTTTCATTTTTCTAACTTTAGTATTTTGAATTGTTTGCAAATTACTTTCTTGTGTTATCCTCTCATCCTCATAGACGGTTAGCTGTCACGAGCAGGGCTTTCAGCAGAAACTGTATAGCGGAGTTTTGCTGAGTTTTATGGCGCTATATAAATAAAGATTATTTTTAATAGCACAACTTTTCAGAAAATAACAGAAACTGTGTTAAATAAAATAGTTTGACATTATACTAAATCTGCATTAAGCATAGCTTGGGGATTTGTACATCAATGTTACACTTTTTTATTAAAGTAATACTTAATGAAATATTTTATTGTGTATATGTTACCCTTTGTTCATGTAAATAAATTGGAACTTATGGATCTAAGTTGCCTGCACTCTTGACATTGCTACAGATATATCAAATATCATAAAAATGTATAATGCTATAAATGCACCCCAGAATTAGCATGATCTACATATCTTTTCTTGATTTCCTTGTAATGTAACAAATATAATACATAAAATCAACAATCTTACATAAAGGTGACTCACCTTCGTATCATATACACTCCAGGGTTCAGACAATATATTTGCGTTTTATTGTTTTAAATGTGTGTTTCTTCATAGGATTAGAAGGAATGTAAAAGAAAAAATGTGTATATATACAGAAATACTGGTCCCACGCTTTGAGAAAGGAGCCAGTGTAGCAGAAGTGTTATGACAAGTAATACAACACTAGCTTCATATATGACAAAAACAGCATTCAACAAAACACTGCAAACAATCTTGATAACAATTTTCACGTAAAAAAAAGTTACATTTTGATATTATTCATATCTTATAAAAAAAAAACCTTGAAAAATAAAGCTTGTATGGAGATGTTCCAGGAAGCAATGTATTTGAGATAGTGGTACAAGTGTTAGGATTTCATGAGGTACACAACAGTCATAATATTCCTGGGTTATAGATAGACAAAGGTGTAGCGCACACTGAAACGTCACCACTTGAATAAACCGCACCTTGGTTGGATTTAATTTGGAGTGCTGCCTGCTTATCTACCACATTGATAGCCAGATAGGTAGATGATAGATAGACTTGTACAGCTTTACATCCAGTGAGGTATTGTTATACTGATATTTTCTGTTACTCTGGAACCTCTATCTCTATAGGATTTACCAAGCTAAATGTGGCAGAATACGGTCATAATTTGCACACATTTTATATGTTTTTTATTGCTGTGCTTTCATGGGAAAGTGGTTTAGTGGAAGGTCAGGAAATAGGTTATTTCTTAAAATGTACTAAAACTGTGACAACACTGTGATAGAAATTAAGCCGACTCATAGTTAACATAAACTTTGACTAGACAATGTACAGTCTGATAAATCTGGCTAATTTTAGCCTAATCCAGGTTCATAATTGGTTGCACATTGAGTGACCATAGATTGCAGTCATTCTTCCAGTTGCATTTCTGGCAACTGTTGTATCCAACCAACATGTGGGCTACAGTGTAGTATCATTAATACCTTTTAGTAATAACTTAATTTCTATAGCGCCATCATACTCCACAGCGCTTTGCAAATCAGACATTACAGAGTAAAAACATAGTCATATGAAACAATAGTAATGAGGGCCATGCTCCCAAGAGCTTGCAATCTCATTTATCCTTACAAGTAATAAGAGGCACTACAACAGTGTGATGTTTAGCCTAAGTTGCGCTGTAGCATTAGCCTGACCAGGGAACCAGGGGCAGATTTATCTTTAGGTCAGATCTTACTCCAGCTTTTTAGAGTGTCTTTAGAGCTCTTAACTGATAATAGTGGCTTAGACAGCTTAATATTGTGCACATAAGGTATATTAATATAATCTGCAAACGATGATACCAGAAATTATTTGATCCGTTAGCGTACATTATACTCTAATGGTAAATAGAAAAATGGTTCTTTATTAATTTATTACACCGGTAAACAAACCTCATAATTAAAAATACCATGAGATTATAGTGTGACCCTGTAAACAATGGGACATAGTAACCATATAATTCATCAAGTCACACACTAATGGTTATAAGCATAAAGTATGTCCAACAACATGCTGGTGGTCTCTAAAAGTATCAGATGTATACATAGGGGAACCAATAATACTAACCACTAGCCATCCTGAATACGATCCCGGATCACACTGTCCAGCACCCAGCTTCATCAGAGGTGACATTGGGGTGCTGGAGAGTGTTATCTGGGACGCTAGTAGGGAAGGATAGTGGTTATTATTATTGGCCCCCCTCTGCATACATTTGATAGCATTCTGGCATTGCAGAGCAACTACAGAACAAGTGATCGGATAATAAATAACATATATAGATGTATATATATATATATATATATATATATATATATATATATATATTACAAGTAATCTCTCTTCTTGGCCTTTACACAACTATGCAAATGGATGTACTGCCATGGAAATGCTATTAGATGTGATAGTGAATGTAATTCATAGCTAGCAGGCCACAAGGTCTAAACACTGCTGGAATATTCATAAGGATTTTGTTTCCCCAGAGAATCCTGTGAGTGTTGGTTTCTAGAAGAAAATAGATTATCTTTTGCTGTACACTGTATTCAAGCTTGCTAAGCCGAGCCATTATACATGTGATGAAGTTACAGGAATGTAGCAGCGGAGATGACTTTATGATGGTAAAATAAGGCATTCAAGGAAAAGTTCTTCTAAAATGAACAGTACAAATCAATTGGGTGTTTTTCTCATTCAGGGGCCAATGAGCAAGGTAACCACTAGGGGGCAGTGTGGCTGTTTAGAAGAATGTCCTGCTGCTAGCTAAGTTACACATTGTACCAGTCTTATAAGAAATCCTCTTGAACTGACTTTGAACTAAAAAAAAAAAAAATCATTGTTACATATAATGAGATACAAGCCTTTTGGACTTGGGCTACTTATAATTAGTCTTAGATGCGATGCTTTTTTATGTAAAAGAAAAACAAGTTATAGAGATGCCAACTCTAAAATGTCTTATTAACAACAAAAGAAAATAAAACAACGAACGAACGAATCTTCATCTTGCACATTTTATCCTCTCCATAGGATCTGTCCTAAAATGCAGGTCACAAAGTATAATAATAAGTAGCATTGATTCTATAATAACAGTAAAGCAGGGTAGGCCTTTGTGCTGACACCGCCACGATCTACAGTCACTTCTGGCATCACCCTGGAGTTCTTCTAATGATCCCATTTTATATATATCCCATAAACTGTGCCAAGCAAACAGATCACAAGTCCCCATTCCCCCGTCACTTTGCAAAGTAATAATTTCCATGTCCAAATCCATTTCTTTTCTACTTGTGAAATCTCTAAGCCATCAGCAAGGAGGATAGTTCACATGAAAACTAATTACATAAAATCAATATTTAATCACAGCACAGCATCCAGATCTTGCAGGGGAAAAAAATCCTTTTAAAATCTACTGCAATATACAAATTGGCTTCCTCCTCCTTTAATTTACACATGCCAGAGCGCAGATTATTCTTTATTTATTTATTACCATTTCTTCTGTTATTCTATCAGAGAGGAATAGATTGCAGATCCCCACAACACTTGGTGTGGACACTTCTGTTTATGGGATTTTATATCTATAACACAAGTAAACTTATGTTAACAGATTGCTATATAGTATTAGAAATCACACACACACATATTGATACATATACCCAAAGGCATATAACAGAAACAAAATATACCATGTAATATCAATAATTAGATAGAGAGACATTGAGAGAGATACTATTTGTCCTGTGTCATTTAGAAACAGTAAGGATATAGAGCTAGAAGATCATAAGAAAAATAATAGAAGAGATAGATAAATAGATACTGTAGATAGAAATGATATAGATAGAAGCAATACACAGGCAGATATGCGATAGATAAGTATGATAAATCAATAGATAATATTGGAAAATAGATAATGTTATATTTTGTATTTAACAAAAATGTTAAATGGTGACATATAATACAAAATTTATTGTGCGGTATAGATGTATTTTAGGCTATGGTATAGTAATATTGTGTAAATTGTACTATGTGTGAGTGTATATATGTGTATCTCAGGGTATATGATGGTCCTATCCTAGTATTGTAGTGTAGTGTATACTATAGATGGATTTTAGACTATGGTATAGCAAGTGTATATGAATTGTATTGATTTATTTCAATGTATTGTATACCAGTATTTTAATGTCTTTTCTAGGTGTATTTTGTTTCATGATATACCTGTATCTAGTGTATAGTAAAGGTACATTTAGCGCATGTAATACCTGTATATAGTGTGCATTATAGGTGTGTGTTATACTAGTATATGGCGTATATTATAGGTGTATGGTATACGTGTATATGGTGTATATTATAAGTGTATGGTATACGTGTATATGGTGTATATTATAGTTGTATGGTATACGTGTATATGGTGTATATTATATGTGTATGGTATACATGTATATGGTGTATATTATAGGTGTATGGTATACCTATATATAGTGTATATTATAAGAGCATGTAGTACCTGCATATAGTGTATATTATAGGTGTGTGTGTGTGTTATACCAGTGCATGATGTATATTATAGGCGTATGCTATGCTATTATAGGTGTATGGTATATGTGTATATTATAGGTGTATTGTATACCTGTATATAGTGTATATTATAGGTGTATGTTACACCAGAATATGGTGTATACTATAGGTGTATAGTATATATGTATAAAGTGTATATTATAGGTGCAAATAATAGTTGTATACAGTGCATATTATAGGTGTGTGTTATACCACTATATGGTGTACATTATAGGAGTATATTGTAAGTGTATGGTACACCTGTATATTGTGTACATTGTAGGTGTTTGGTATACCTGATTATACTGTACATTCTAGGTGTCAGTTATATCTGTATACAGGCAGTCCCCGGGTTACGTACAAGATAGGGTCTGGAGGTTTGTTCTTAAGTTGAATTTGTATGTAAGTCGAAACTGTATATTTTATCATTGTAGATCCAGACAAAAAAATTTTGGCCCCAGTGACAATTGGAGTTTAAACAATTTTTGCTGCAATGGGACCAAGGATTATCAATAAAGCTTCATTACAGACATCTTACAGCTGATCATTGCAGCCTGGGACTATAGTAACATCCAGAGATCTTCACCAGAGGTCAGAGGGGTCTGTCTGTAACTATGGATTGTCTGTAAGTCGGGTGTCCTTAAGTAGGGGACCGCCTGTATAGTATATATTCAAGGTGTAAAATGAAGCATTTTATAATTGTATTTAGTGAATATTAAAAGTGCTTGATATACCTGCGTATAGTGTATGTATATTATAGATGTATGGTATACATGTATATGGTGTATAATATGGGTGTATGGTATACATGTATATGGTGTATATAATAGGTGTATGTATGGTATAGAAGTTTTTGGTGTGTATTATAGGAGTATAGTATAGGTGTATGGTATATGTATATATGGTGTATATTATAGGTGTATGTAATACCAGTATATAGTGCATATTATAGGTGTGCTTTATACCAGTATATTGTGTACACTCTAGGTGTATGGTATACCTGATTATACTGTACATTGTAGGTGTAAGTTATGTCTGTATATAGTGTATATTCTCGACGTAATTTGAAATACATTATAATTATATTTAGTGAATATTCAAAGTGCTTGATATACCTGCATATAATGTATGTATGTGTGTAGAGGTGTATATTATAGTGTATGTTATACCTGTGAATAGTGTATATTATAGGTGTATGTCAAAAACTGGATGGAAGTAACACTCCTTGAATAAGTGAAGATTTTTTATTCACCCATGGTCAAATGTACAGACAAAACTTTTCAGCTCCTCCATGGAGCCAGTATCAAGTCCGACTAGAAACGTTGTGTCTGTACAATTGACCATGGGTGAATAAAGAAATTTATACTTCTTCAAGCAGTGTTACTTCCATCCAGTTTCCATTCTATGGTTGTCTGCATGTAAAATATATTAAGTGTACAGAATAATATAGGAGTATATTATAGGTGTGTTTTACCTGTATGTAGTGTATATTATAGGTGTGTTTTACCTTTATGTAAGTGGTGTATATTCTAGGAGTGTTTTACCTGTATGTAGTGTATATTATGGGAGTATATTATAGGTGTGTTTTACCTGTATGTAGTGTATATTATAGGTGTGTTTTACCTTTATGTAAGTAGTGTATATTCTAGGAGTGTTTTACCTGTATGTAGTGTATATTATGGGAGTATATTATAGGTGTGTTTTACCTGTATGTAGTGTATATTATAGGTGTGTTTTACCTTTATGTAAGTAGTGTATATTCTAGGAGTGTTTTACCTGTATGTAGTGTATATTATGGGAGTATATTATAGGAGTGTTTTACCTGTATGTAGTGTATATTATAGAAGTATATTATAGGTGTGTATTACCTGTATGTAGTGTATAGAAGTATATTATAGGAGTGTTTTACCTGTATGTAGTGTATAGGAGTATATTATAGGTGTGTATTACCTGTATGCAGTGTATATTATTGTCCTCCCCTGAGAGGTGACTTTACCGTGTGACTTTCCCCCGGTATGTAATGAGGGGGGAATATTAGGAGTAAAGTGCCCCCCTGCTCCCGGGAGACGCTGGCTGGTTAACCCTTGCCGTGCCGCGGCGCTGGCGGAGGGCTCTAGGTGCGCGCTGTGTGTAATGTGGCCGGACCACCTTAAGCGCCGCGGCCCCGCCCCCTCCGCGCGCTGACATTGGCTGCGGCCGCCGTGAGGGATTCATCGGTGAAATGCAAAACTTGTTGCTGCTGTGTGGCGCTGAGGAGACTCACACAGAGCGGAGCGCACAGCGGCGGCGCCGGCTCAGCGGCTTGTGCCATGCAGGTGGCACGGATGAAAGTTGCAGCCAGTGGCGAGCGGGTGCAGTGAGCGGCTCCGGAGCGGCGTGTCGTAGTGCTGTGGCCGGGACTCGCAGGAGGAGTGTTTGTGTGTGATCCGCCAGGCCGGGCCCTATCACATTACACCATGTGAGCGGAGCTCCTCTCTCACACACACAGCCGCATCGTCCCCGCTCACACTCCGTGCACACACCGCGCTCCTGCCAGCACTGGACGGGACTGTCATGACTTATTGATCCGCGGGGGGAATTATGTTTGGCCTGGAGCAGTTTGAGCCACAGATCAATAGCAGAAGCGCTGCCGGCCAAGGAGACAGGAGCTTCCCCCAGCCCGGGCTCAACATGAGCTCCCACTTCAAGAGCCCTGCATTCCACTCCGGGGCCACGGCAGCCGCTGTGGACCCCTCCATAGGAGCTATGAGCGAGCCCTCCATGATGGGCATGAACCTTAGCATGAACGGGGAGCCCTATGGGTACCATGCCAGGGGGCACTCGGAGATCGGGGGCATGCAGCCCGTGCACGGCTTCTTCAGCAGCCAGCAGCAGCAGCACCACGGGCACCCGCACCAGCATCACCCGCACTTCAGTGGAAACTTTGGTGGTCCTGATGCCACAGCCTCCTGTTTGCACGGTGGTCGTCTTATGGGTTACAACAACAACAACAATCTGGGGAACCAGCAAGCCTTTGGAGAAGGGTATGAGCAGATGGCAGAGAACCAGGCTGGAGAAGGCTTTGGGCAGCAGAGAACAGGTAATCTACCTGAATTCCAACATCCCAACCCCCCTGCCTCCAACCATGCTGTGCCCGCTCCCTGCCTGCCCCTAGACCAGTCTCCCAACCGGGCAGCCTCCTTCCATGGGCTTCCCTCGTCCACCTCTTCTGACTCCCATAATCTGGAACAAAGGAGGATCCATAACCAGGGGGGTGTCGATCCACTGGAATACAATTATCCCAGCGACGGGCCGGCCGGACACTTTGAGGTACCCGTGTTTTCTCCTTCTGATTCTGAGGGGCATTATGCTGCTGGGAGACAGGTTTCGGCTGGTTCTTTTCCTGGTGCTTCTGTTATGCCAAGACCTCCTGGGATAGTGGGCATGACTAAGGTTCACCCACAGCAGCAGCATGGGGTATTCTTTGAAAGATTTGGAGGTGCCCGCAAAATGCCTGTGGGCATGGAGCCTGCAGTGAACGCCAGGCATCCCCTCCTGCAACAGCAGCAGCAGCAGACAGGTTTACTTGCCAGACAAAACTCCTGCCCGCCAGCGATTACCAGGCAGCAGCAGCAGCAAACCGAAGGCAGCACCTCCAACCCAAACCTGCCAGACAATGGACCGGTAATGCAGAACCAGCATTCACAGTTTGAATACCCAATTCAGAGACTTGAGAACAGAAATATGCATCCTTATTCTGAGTCAATGTTTAATATGCAGCAGGGACCTCCGCAGCAACCTCCAAATCAAAGATTGCAACATTTTGATGCCCCCTACCTGAACGTTACCAAAAGGCCCAGGTTTGACTTTCCCAATAACCATGGTGTGGAGAACTGCGCTGCCTGGAATAGCAACAGCATCCACAATGCTGGCATGGACAGTCACCTCTCTCCTTCCACCTACCCGGGACTAGCTGGTGACTACAACCCCCAAGTGCCAGAAAGCTTCCCCCCTGGTCCAGCCTTGCAGCACCCTGGCCCAGATCACCAGTCCATACAGCAGAGACAAAATGCCGCCATGATGATTAAACAAATGGCTTCCAGAAACCAACAGCAGAGAATGAGACAGGCTAATTTACAGCAATTGGGCCATCACGGAGATGTTAATCAAAGCAGCATTGTCCATGGAGGTCAAGTGGGGAGTATGCCGCAGCCCAGCTTTGATCGTGAAGGGGGTAGGATTGGAAATTTTGACCCCCAGAATCCACATGTGGGTCAGGAAAATGCTTGGTTTCCTGGACCTCACCCACCAGGAGATATTCTGCAAAGGCGATTGGGTGGGTCAAGTATCCCAGCAGATCCTGCATCTCATGATATTAATTTGCAGCAGAATGGGTCAAATATGCTTTTTAGGCCAGGAGTTAATAGGATGGGACTTCAGGAGCCGTTGGGGATGCCAGGTGAAGGGCATGTTCAGGCCTTGCATTCTCCTAGCATGCACTCTCAGTTTGGAAACAACATCACTAACTTATCTCAGATGCAGTCCCCGGGTGGTGGGGTGGGCATAAACACTGCTACAGCTGACCGGAGAGGACCCCCAGATTTCACAGCACCAGGTATAGGACAGCAGTCAGGATTTCCATTTGTTGGGTCAAATAGACAGTCGACACCACATAATCCAACAGGTGTCAATTCATCCCCAAGTTCCTACCCACCTCAGTCAGACTTCCAAGCCAGCCAGCGCTCCACAGCTAGCAAATTGGGGGCACTTTCCTTGGGTTCATTCACTAAATCTAGTGCTAAGGAAAATATGTTTGGACAAAGCTGTTTAGCTGCCCTTTCCACGGCTTGTCAGAATATGATTGCTAGCTTAGGTGCCCCAAACCTCAATGTAACATTTAATAAAAAGAGCCAAGCTGAGGGCAAAAGAAAGCTGAGCCAAACAGAGAGTGAACTGAATAACAGCAGTGGGGCTGGCACTGGTGCTGAATATTTCCCTGGGGGCTCATCACAAGGCAGTCAGGGGCCTGGTGCTTCCAGTAACAACAGCAAACCTGCAGGGCAAAATGGGGCATCTCAACCCACACAGGGAGAAACCAGCCTGTCCCCAAACTACAATTTAGAAGTTACTCCTGGCAATGACGGCAAACCAGTTACTGGTGGTGGCCGTGGGAGGGGTAGGAGAAAAAGAGACAGTGGGCATGTAAGCCCGGGTAATTATTTTGATAAATATTCTGCAGACAGTGGGGGCGCTGTGGTCAGCCCAGGGCAACAGGGCCAGTCTGCGAATCCAGTAGAGCCTGTTGGGACTCCTCATGACAAGCCTCTGACTTCTCCATCTTGGGCTAAAGGGGGTGAGCTACTACTTAGTGATCAACCTGACCTCATGTCATCTTTGGACAGTGGAATTCAAAGTGTGACTAAATCGGATAGTAGCTCACCTCACGTTGACTTCTCTGAAGATGTCAACACTACGTATGGCAATGAAGATGAAGTTTCTTCTAGCTCAGATAACAACATATCTAAACCAAGTAACTGTCCTTTGGTAACAGGGTCTCCAAAAATTCAACGGAATGACCACGGACTTCTTAATGGACAGAAAGCTATGGGTCTAAATATGCTAAATAACACTACCTCTCTCCCGGACAGTTATGGGTTGAGCAGTACCGGGGCTGGCCACCCTGGTACTCCAGGGATGGAACAGGTCCGCACTCCAACTAGCACATCAACCCAGGATGAGATTCACCCTCTAGAGATACTGCAAGCACAGATACAACTTCAGAGACAGCAGTTCAGCATTTCTGAAGACCAGCCCTTGGGGATGAAGAATAAAAAAACTGACTGTACTTCTCAAAATGTGGACAGTGAATTGAACAGTTGTTGCTCAGACAATGTCAAAAATTCTATGAGTACGATAGACCTTGACTCTCTCATGGCAGAGCATAATTCTACCTGGTACATGCCTAATGAGAAATCATTGATGGAGGGAGAAGACGAAGACAAATCCATCACACCTTGGGATAAATCAAAGAGCCAACAAACCAACAAAGAAGGTATCTACATTTAATTCTACACTTTGAGCGTCACATCTTGCTTTCCCTTGTAATGAATGTGTAATTTGTGCTTACACTAAAGCCTGTCTGTCATCCCTGCCAGTGACCGGCAAATAAATTACCTCCAATTAGTCCTGTGATTTTACATCCCCCCCCATAAAATGTGTGTGCATACATTGCTTACTGTACACAGCTCACAGGTACAGGTCTATCTCCTGCAAATCTGCACATTTGGGTGGGAAATGACACATTCATCCCAGGACCCACATTTCATAGCAGACAATAGAGGAACTCTTCTTTTCCTTTCCAGATAAAATGCTATCAGTTAATTAATAGGAGCTGCCTGCGGGGCGAGGACACAGGGTAATCAATGTTTACAGTTCAATTTAGAAAACCTACACCAGATAGATCGCCCCTCACCCTATACCCTGCACTCTGTAGAAACTCTTCATTGTCTGAGGTTATTTGGGGGCCAATGTTTTTGCTATAAATGCTTTATCTTTGTGTTAAGAAGCCATGCAGAAGTCTATGTAAATTGTACAGTTATAATTGTATGTGTGTGTGCGTGTGGACACACATGCAATATGATGTTTCTGGATTCTATGGGATGTGTTACTGAATCTTTTTTTATTCATGTTGAATAGCATTGTTATTCTAAAAAAAAAAAAAATCCTATAAGGTGTCCGACTGCAAAAAAAAAAAAAAGAAACCAACAAAAAACCTGTAATGTATTTATTTCTTGCATCAATATATTTTGTATGTTCTTGAAATGGAATCTAATATAACTTTATTTTCACAAAATTTTCCAGTTTATTGTCTTGGCTTTTTTTTCTTTAGTAGACGTTGGCAGAGCTGAGTGTGGACTGGTGACTGGGCATTGTAGATTGATTCACTGTTACAGACGCAAAGTGAAAGGAAAGCATTGCCTTTAATCCAATCTCTTCTTTAAATAGGCAGCACTTCATTCAATATTGTAATACTATGGGAAGCCCAGTTTGCTTTCTAAATAGCTGATTTCTGTTACTGATGGGCTGCGTTTACTGAAGAAGACCATTAGAGGATCAAAAGACTTAAGATATTAGGGAATAGGTTAAGGGGAAGTAAAAAGAGAGTTTGGCTGGTTTAAAGTGCATCATTTAATAGCCATGGTTTTGGTTGGCTTTACAGCTTTGGGTTTTGAAGCATGAATAGAAGCCCCCGCTGGTTGCCTCTTTGTCCCTGTTTAATGCTCAGCTCAGGAGGGCCACTGTTTGAGGAATGAATCTTTAGCATGCATAGCACAGCAGACTCAGGGGCACATTCCCCGCAACTGCTTCAATTGGTGAGCTTTGGGGCCCTTCATCTTGATTTTTAAGTGGGGGCTTCCTATAGCAGCACCCCCCCCCCTCCACCCACCTCATTCTATATTTTTATTTCTATTTAGCATGTAATATAACTGTGCAAAACACTTGCAATACAATACCCCCCACCCCCCCCCCCAAAAAAAAAAAATCAATAAACATCAGAAATGGGTAATAATAATTATAATTTATTAAATGGTCCCTGGTACAGCGTCATTTGCAATGGATTGAATTATATCATTGGAGAAAGCCACTGCACTTGAAGCCATGATTTAATAAGGTCTGCATGTTGTTTAATGGCAAGTGACAGTCTAAATTATTTGTCTATAATCCAGGAAATTGCAGTCCTATTTATATACATCCCTATATAGACAGTGAGTAGGTTCTTATTGTTATGGCTGGATAAGAAATAAGTACAAAATACAAAGCTTTTTGTTTACTTATTGTAAACTAATATTAAATAGTAATATAATATTTATTCTTTCGATTCAAGAGGTGAAATAATCCGTCCCCTATTGCTTTTCATCTATTAATTTGAGCCGCGTATTGATAAATATTTAATAAGCCCCATGGCCAGGGAAGTGGTCAAAGATATTGAGACACAATTAATATAGAGACACAAAGGAGTGTGCAGGGATCTCTGGGACACTCAGTGCCCAGGTTAGTCTCTACTTTGTCTAGTGACCAACAATTGTTCCCTGTTCTATCTCCGAGCCATTTTGTGTTTATTATGAATGGCCACCAGCATTTAACCTTTCTGCCATAACCTTTGCACTTCAGTGGCGCGTTTTTTAATTTCACACAGAATAATTTTTAGCTTTGAGAATAGGGAGATAAATAAGGAAACCTGTTATATAATATATATGTGGATGTGGCTAATTCTCCTTATGTTGGGTATTACCTGCAGGCACATTCTATGTGGAGGAAATCTTCATTCTGCACGACAAAGAAATAGTTGTTTTCCTTTTTTTTTCTTGAAGGTGGTGGTGGTGGGGGGGATGGTTCCAGCATTGTGAGGGTTAAATCCATTATGTTTTTTTTCCCTTAAAATTCCTAAGGTCTCTGCAAATGCCTTCATTTGACATTTGCTCTGCAGGAACATGTAACTTAAAACCACACAGGTGTTAATCGAGCTGGATGGAAATGGATACAAGTTACACTAGATGTTTATTATCACATGGATGGATTCTTGCCTCTTTTATTTTCAGGCGTGTGTGTGTGTGTGAATTTCCCCAAATTGGCCCAAAATGTTCACTAGCAAGTACCCCTTTTCCATATGTGTTCTCCTTTTGTAGACCTTTCTTCTGTGAGCGGCCAGAACTTTTCCTGACGTGAATGTGGATGCAGTCAGTGGTGGGAGATACAAAGCATCTTTTTTTTTTATTGGCTGGAATGTATGCGGAACAATACAGAGAAATAGATTTTATGGCATAGATTAGGATGCTCTTCTTTTATTAGCCAGATAATAAGCAGTTTTGGATCTCTTTTAAATGCAAAATAGTCATCTCTGAAGGATTTGTATGCAATAGACTTGATGTCTTTTAATAAATGATCTGGATGAGCTGATAGCAGTGATAAAGAGCAGACAAAGATAATTCTCCCAAAGAGCTCAGCGCTGATCTTTTTATGTCATACTGTATGGTACAGGCGAAACTTTTTTCATAATTAGCCATCTTACCCCATGGGCAATTAAAGTGTGTCGAAATTTCAATAGCGGCGGGGCATAGTCTGTGACAAATTATAGTCATTAGCAAAAATGCTGTTAAATGTAATTTAAATTGCTTTTTATTTATTGACTTTCAAGACTAAAGTAGCAGAATATTTTTACATATTGTTTCCGGTGAAAAGAGAAAAAGGGGAAAGAAAATGCACCAATGTATTATAGTGATGCTGGTCAGAGTGTAAATACATTCTGTGTGTCATTTTATTTATTTTGTTTTTGCTTTTAACAATAGGTTAAATTTAAGAGGAAAAACAAATATTTCAAATAAATAAATATAAAATTGTATTGGGCAGGAGGATGTGGACTTCTGTTGATGTGCTCCATACATGTGGTGTATTTTGTGACAATATATTGACCTGTTATAAGATAAGGCCTTGAGCAGCAAACTTCCATACTGGGATTCATTACATAGCGCCTTGTGGATGCGACATTATTGATGTCTTCATTAATAATTAAAGAAGCCCCAAAATTTTGTGTTTATAAAATAAATACTTATAATTTGCCGCAATAGCAGCTGGGAGTAGCCCCCTTCCCCATGGACTTATCCTACTGTAGCTACATTTTATTATTAGATTCTAATATACAATTAGTGTGTACATTTATTTCGCTATATCTCTATCTCAATATATTGTCTAATGAAATGCAGATATTTATTTATGGTAATATCAAATATCGTAGCTGGATCAGGCCATGATGAGTGTTTTAAAACTAACATTTCCTATATATATGAGAGAGATTGATAGATAGAGATAGATAGAGATATATATATATATATATATATATATATATATAATTACATGCATGTCATGTCACAGATAAAATGCATACCGTAGTATATAATCGCCTAAAGAATATAGAATAAGTCATTACTGTTTTTATAGTTTAATCGTATTTTATTATATTTTAAGTTATTCTTCTTTTAGCCTCAAAAGGTCGTTATGATTTTTATTTAGGTGAGAAATGAAAGTATCATTAAAAAAAAAATACTACTTAAACACACTACACATGCAAATACTTTCAGACATCAAAAAAGGCTAAGATGACAGATCCTAAGAGGTAGGTATCCTTGGCCATGAGTTCCAGTAATTGTCATAGGAATATATTTTCTCCTTTTCTCTCAGTTCTCCGCCCACTTATACGTCATTAAAAGCAGAGGTCAGAATTCAATATTCTGATCCTTTGCTTGCTGTATAATGAGCTGTCAAGGATTAGCTGAGAGCAGTTGAAAAAAATTGTTCCATTATATGAGAGTATTTTTGAAGAGATCAACCTTTTAAAATGCAGTTGTAATGTCATAGTAAAAAGTCCAACAAAACAAATAATCCGGTAAAAAAAAGTAGTTTTAGTAGAATATAACCTCTTCAAGAAGCAGTTTGCAGTACAGAAAATACACACTTTTTTGCAGCATGGATTCCTACAAAAAAAAGAGTTAATATGAATATGATTAAAAATGTTAATGTGTACAATTGTGAATCTTTGAATCTTGATTTTTAACTTGGCAGAATACAGAAATAGGTTTATTTTTTTTATAATCGTATTTATTTTTTTTCTGTTTAAATGTATCTTTAAAATCCAGGTGATTTTTACATTGAATTTTTAAAGCCTAATATTGTGTGCAGTATTTTAATTTGTATTTAATAAATTCTGCTTTATTTCATGTTTCACTAGTTTTATACAGATAATCCATTATTACTATAATTATATTTATATATTTTTATGTACAAATTACTTTACTAAGGCCAGTTAAAAATTAGCAGACTGGGGCGTGGTTTGGCCGCCTGTGAAGATGGCTGCGTGAAGCGTTAGCTCCGTCTGCTGAGCAGCTTTAAATCAGCCCTCACCCCTCAAAAGCGACCCGAAGCACCCTCACGAGTGCTCTGCATACCCTCCAAAGCCTATGGGAAAGAGGGGTGAAGTTTCCAGCCTGCCGGCCAGAAGAATCCCGCAGTATTTTCAGGCCACCGCCAATCACACCAAATATGGCGCCGGCGCCACGAGCTTGAAAGGAACAAGCAAGCCGGGAAACAGCGCGGCCGGAACAGAGAAATCCCCAGCCGCTTATACCAACAAGGTAACTGGGGAAAGAGCACCAACATATACAGACTCTGATTTTGAAATACCTACCAGGTGGTCGGAGACTCCTTCACCGCCAGCGTACAACATGGCCTCCGGTATTCCGAAACAGGGAAAGAACTCCCGCTCTGCACGAGACAACGACTTACAGAGCGCCAAGCCCAGGAAAGGCGCGGAGGTAAGCCTCGCACCCCATGAGACACCCACAGGTAGCCCGGCAAAACAACGCCAGCGACTACAGCTTAATCCACAAGCAGTGCCCTGGGGGGAAAATAGTAGCGATACAAACCTGGCGACTTCCACAGATGAAGCAGACGCTTTTGAGACATTCCAAACCTCTGACAAGGCAGTAACAGAACATTTATTAAAAGATATGTTAGAAGCCCTACGATCCTCCCTCACATCAAATTTGCTAAAGCTAATAAGCCCCCTCCAAAACAATATAGCTGAGATAAAAGAACAAGTCTCCCACGTGGAATCCAAAATGGCGGAATACGCCACAGAATTCAACAACCTAGCTGATGGGCATCAGGTATTGGAGGACAAAGTATCACACCTACAAGCAAAGCTGGTAGACTATGAGGATCGAAATAGGAGAAATAACATCAAATTTCGAGGAGTCCCCGAGTCGATCACTGGTCCGCAACTGAGAGACTATGTGATGCAACTCACCAAATCCTGCCTACCTAAAGCATTAGATTATGAATTAAGTGTGGACAGGGCCCATAGAGTCCCGAAACCAAAAAATCTGCCAGATACTACCCCCAGGGATGTACTGGCACGTTACTGCTTCTACCACACGAAGGACCAATTACTAGCCTACTCAAGGAAAAACCCGAGTCTTCCGTCTCCATACTCCACGATTAAGCTATACGCCGATCTATCTGCAGCGACACTACAGGCGAGAAGAGAATTTCAACCTTTTACGGCGCTGC
Organism: Engystomops pustulosus; assembly: GCF_040894005.1. Classification (NCBI taxonomy): domain Eukaryota; kingdom Metazoa; phylum Chordata; class Amphibia; order Anura; family Leptodactylidae; genus Engystomops; species Engystomops pustulosus. The sequence goes on from NC_092411.1 coordinate 85,800,884, forward strand.
TGCGCAAGAACGCAATCTCGTATAGATGGGGATTCCCGATCAAACTACTGGTCAACTACCATGATAAAATACACGTAGTTTTATCTCCAAAGGACGGTCTGGATCTGTTGAATACCTGGAACTTACCCGATGACACCTGAACCTGGGGTGAATACCCATCACCGATGTACCGGGGAGCCGGTATTTATGTTAAATGTGTTACAGATGCAAAGTTAATTTTATGATGGCACTGAGATTACTGTGGCTACTAATCAGATAGATATTGAACTATCGTTAGAAAATGGCTATGCAGATTTTTGTAGTATCGGCTGCTCAGCGGCAATAAGGGCTAGTTTATGTTAATACCACATTTGCCCTACTTACTTGAGTACGTCACTTGTACTTAAAAAACTAACTAACTTAATTGTTTTTTTCTTTTCTTTTTAATGCTAATACTGATCAACTGTTACTTATATTGTTCGGTTGACAAACGTAAATACTCAACCCAGTGCAGAAGCACTGAACATTTTACAACCAACAACTGGAGGAGAATAATACACAATCTAGCATTATCAGGTTACATTGACTTTAAACATGGGATATAAAGTAGTATCCTTGAATGTCAAGGGCCTAAATAGCCCACAAAAAAGAGCATTCATGTGGAGGGAAGCCATATCACAAAAATGTGATATACTATGCACCCAAGAGACTCACTTAGCGAAGGACAAACCACCAAAAATACAACACAAGCATTTCCCTAAAGTGATTACTTCCACTTATGAAAAAAAAAAGAGAGGGGTCATGATTGCTTTCAGAGACACGTTAGCACTAACCATACACTCCCAAATAGTGGATCCACAGAGTAGATTCATAATCGTGATATGCACAATCAACAACATGGACATAACGTTGGTTAATCTGTACGCCCCGAACAGACATCAAATAAGATTCACTAAAAAGGTCTTAAAAAAAGCAAAATCTATTCAAAAAGGCGTTCTACTGGTCTGTGGGGACTTCAATGCCCCACCATCACCCAAAATTGATACCACCTCACAAAATCCAAACCTAAGTGTAAGCTTAGACAAATCCATTTCAGACAATGACTTATTTGACATATGGAGACTGTATAATACAGACGAAAGAGACTTTACATTCTTTTCAGCCAGACACCAGACATACTCCAGAATAGACCTCTTCTTAGCAGACAAGGATATGCTTGATAGGATAGAGAGTGCTTCCATTGGGGAGATTTCATGGTCAGACCATGCACCAATAACCATAACGATTACTGATACCCATCCTAAACATAGTGACTATATCTGGAGACTGGACACATCCCTATTAGCTAATGAACACCACGCTAAAACCATCGAACAGTATATACACGACTACTATATACTCAATGAAAATTCTAATCTAGATGACTTTACCATGTGGTCAGCACACAAAGTCTATGTTAGAGGACTTATCCAGAATCTAAGTGGCAGAATTAAACGCCAAAGAGACAAACTCATTGTCGAGTCATTGGGAAATATCCATAGGTTAGAATCTGAAAATAAAAAAGACTCCAATCCTTCTACAGTAGAAAAATTAAAAAGAGAGAGGGTCCATCTTCGCAACCTACTTCTATATAAATATGAGAAAAATCTCAAAAAATTAAAAATAAAATACTACTCTCAAGATAACAAAGCAGGGAAGTTACTGGCCTCCAGGGTTAAAAAAATTGCACAGAAAAACAAAATCTCCTGCATACTCCATCCAATAACAAAAAAAAAAGTTTTATCGCCAAGAGAGATAGCTAATGCTTTTCAAGACTTTTATAGCTCTCTATATAATCTGAAGGACAACTCTGAAACATTCCTCCCTTCACAGAGTGAAATAGAGAACTTCTTAGATAAGGTCAAACTACCCAAATTATCTAATGATCAACTCCAAATGCTAAATGAGCCAATTAAAATTCCAGAAATCATTAAAACCATCAAAAAACTTCCCAAACATAAAGCCCCGGGGCCTGATGGCTTTGCTAATGAGTATTACATAAAATACGGGGACATTCTAGCTCCACGTCTAGAAAATGTCTTCAACAAAGCTATCAAACAAAGCAGCTTTCCCCCAGACATGTTAAGAGCTACCATCACAACAATTCCTAAACCGGGCAAAAATCCTGAAGAGATCTCAAATTACAGACCCATCTCTCTTTTAAACGGGGATATCAAAATATATGCTAAAATAATCGCCAATCGCATGATGTCAGTCACCCCAGATATCATAAAAGATGATCAGACGGGTTTTACTCCAGGCAGACAAGCCCCTGACAACACAAGACGTATAATTTCCCTAATGCAACACTGTGAGAAAAGTAAGACTAAAGCAGTGTTTGTAACGGTCGACGCAGAAAAAGCATTTGACCGGGTTAACTGGTCATATGCGTTTGCAGCCTTAGACAAATTCGGCTTTACAGGCCCAATTTGCTCCGCCATAAAAGCGTTGTACTCAAATCCCAACGCCCAAGTACTAGTCAATGGAGTCCTGTCAAAATCATTTCACTTAACTAACGGCACGAGACAGGGATGTCCCTTATCCCCTACCTTTTTTAACATATCCATAGAGCCACTCGCGGAAGCTATTAGATCAGAAGACCAAATAACTGGCATAACGATAGGAGAGGAAACGCATAAGCTAGCATTATTCGCGGATGATGTGATTCTAACGCTTACTAACCCCGAATCCTCATTGACTCACTCGCTAGACTTGCTAAAGGCCTTTGGGGTGGTCTCATTCTATAAACTAAATTCGGCCAAAACACAAATCCTCCCCATTACTATACCGTCTACGGACCTTTCCTTAATGAAAACAAATTTCAACTTAGACTGGAGATCAGACACTATAGACTACCTAGGAGTGAAATTAACATGCCCAACTGCCGACCTATTTAAACAAAACTTTCCCGCACTCTTGACAAAAACAGCGATTGAGTTGGAGGAATACTCCAGTGTGATTACTTCCTGGTTTGGGAGAATTGCACTATATAAAATGATGGTGTTGCCGAAATTCCTCTACCTATTCCGCACGCTCCCAATAAACATCCCAAAATCCTTTTACTCGAAGGTAAAGAAACAACTGTCAAATTTATATGGCAAGGTAAAAAACCTAGGACAGCCATGACACTAATGACAAAACACAGATTGGCCGGGGGGCTAGGTGTCCCAAACCTAGAAGACTATCAAACATCATGCGTAATCGAACAATTGTCTCACTGGTGGAACTCTAACAAAGAGAAAGCTTGGGTTCGTCTCGAGTTAGCACTCACGAGTACCACATCTCTGAAAAATAGATTAATCTCGGGCCTCTGGGGCTTAAAGCCTCCACAGTCAGACCTACATACAATACAGGCCTCCGATAGAAGTTGGTCGACTTATATATCCAGATCGGCAAAAACAACCAAACTTCCCCTACAGAACATATCAATAGATTTCCTGGGAGAGAACCTAGAAAATCTTAATATCAACCATTGGAAAGCCAAAGGAATAATCAATGTCTTCCAAATAAAACCAAACTCAGATAAGGTGGAGATAAACCAACTTCACACCAAATTTCGTATACCACTCTCTGAATTTCTAACGGTCCACAGAATAAACACCTTTCTCACATCGCTCCCAACCTCATCCCCATCTATAAACGAGGAACTGATGAGATTGTGGACGAATAAAGGAAAGAAAGTTAGAGGTATTTCTATAATATACAACTCCCTAGGTGACAAATTACACCTAACCAAAAATAAACCGAGGGAAAATTGGGCTAGGGACCTTAATACTCCAATCTCCGATGCAGAATGGAGCACAGCTTTAAAGGACATATACAGAACCTTTCGATGCACACAATTTCAGGAAGCGGCCATAAAGACAAGCCTAAGATGGTACTACACCCCATCCCGCCTTCATCTCATATTCCCATCCTCATCCTCCAAATGTTGGAGGGATTGTGACCATACGGGGTCACTCTTGCACATATTGTGGAAATGTAAGAAAATCTCCCCCCTGTGGGCCCAGACGGGTTCGGCAATTTCGTCCCTTCTGAAGAAACCATTTGTCCTCACCCCAAAAATGGCCCTTCTACTGATAGGAGTAAGGTCATTTAAACCTTCTCAAAGATCAGTGATTAGCCATCTATTGATAGCTACGAAATTGGTAATAACCCGACACTGGAAACAATCCACATGCCCTCCTTTCTTAGAGGTCATTGATATTCTAAATGACACTTACGCGTATGAGAAATCCCTAGCTTTTAGCTCTCATCGAGTTAAAACATTCCAAAAACTCTGGGAATTGTGGTCCTCTTCGAGTTATTTCCATCAATAGTCTCCAACCCTGAATAATCATCCTCCTCCAGTATATACACGGAAAAACAGTCGACTATATATACGACATGTCTTCAAAATAGTTCCTTTTACGTTGATATTAGATTAAATCGTTGATTGTTGCTTATGTCAATAATTGTTTTGATGGCTCGGGGATCGAGTCACTAAAACATGAACAGGCATACAATTACCATTGAAGCTAGAAATATATAAGCACATAATAAGATTACAAGACCTCCGAGCCTACACATACTAGAAAGCACTGACGAATCCTACGCGGACAACAGAGGTGTATCAGGGGGGGTCAAGGTATTACTTAACTTTTGCTCCCTATACAAGAGATACTTACCGCTCATCTTAGGAGCACATAATAGAACATGTGTTGAAGTTAGACATATAGTATGCTACTGTATAAATTTTGAGTGATGTGATGTATCCAGCAAACTTGTGACCGACTGCGTTCGGTATGTTGTAGGCTAACTCGCCTACTCTATGTTAATGTTAATTTTGGAAAAATAATAAAAATTGTTTAAAAAAAAAAAAAAATTAGCAGACAAATTCTGCTTTAGTTGCAAAATTATTTAAAGTGAAAAAAAATCCACAAGCAGGTTAAATTGTCCTTTATAGGGAAGATCAGAAAGGGTCATTCAATTAAGCTTTAGTGTATGAGCCAGGGCTGGACTTTTTGAGTGCTCTTAGGTTGTAGAGAGTGGTGAGGGATGACAGAGGGCATTTGACCTTCCTTCTATGTATTATCCATTTCCTGGTCTTTCTAATAATCTATATTGGTTTCCATTAGTATAGGAATGACTATAAGGTAACCCATCATCCACTCTCTTCCAGTCAATAGTGTAAATAGCCTCAGCGAGTGTTTGTATGACGAAGTCATTAGTCTACAATGTCATATTAGGTTCTGACACATCTGCAGACCTCCCATTATAGGTGATACTTATTACCTAAAGCATTATTTGTCTTGTAACCCTCATGGAGGAAAATACCTCCCCATTTTTTGACTCCTGAGTACCATATATCTCCGTGTGATTCTTAAATAATATGTAAAATTCTTTCCTAACTAGGAATATGACTATACACAAGAAAATTGTACCGTAGACATTTAGTCTTTGGTTTCTGTATTTCATGCATTTAAGCTAACATTAATAGAAAATGCTCCTTCAGCAAAAACCCAAAGATACTCAAAAAAGGATTATTAAAAAATTACACATACCGTAGTTCCATTTGACTATTTCAGTGTAGTGCAAAGAATTACACTTTTAAGAGTATTCTGAAGGGATCAATTATGATAGATATATATATATAAGAAAGACGTTATACCTGATGAATAAATACTAAGATTCCCATCACCTTTTCTTAGGATGGGAAGAGCGAGATATTCTTCCGTCCTGGCTGATGGCCTAGTTGTCTCTCTTCTACATAATGTAGCAGGTAACAGCTGAGTGTTTGTCTATGGTGGAGTTAAGCCCTATGGCACGGTTTCTATAAAGGTAGAACAGTGACAATCTTATTATAGCATGATTGCCAATGGTATTAGTTTTTCACCCAGAAAGTGATTTTTTTTTTTTTTTTTTGCATTAGAAGATAAAATCAGTGGTATAAACTTTCCAAAAATTAAAAATAGACTGAGACATATCATCATACATTTGGACTTTGTAGGAAAGAACCCAAGCCAAGGCAGCCTTGCTGGTAAATAGTTACATAACCCTGTTGTTGTTGCGTCTCTCCTATTGCCTGCACCACAGCAGAGATATGAAGCCATTGAAAAAGCTTTTACTAAGTTATCACAGGACTATTTTTTTTCTTGTTTAAGTGTCAGTTTGGTATTCAGTACCTCATGTCGATGTCTATTGAATCTCGATCTCTGTGTAAAGGCAGCGGTGGCACCATTAAAATAACATAAAAAACTGTCACATGCCTCAATGCAAGTGCTGAAACTGCGTCCTTGCATCCAGGTGTAAGGAGGGAACGAGAGCCGAGTGTCAAAAACAAAAGTGACACAGTAAAAAAAAAAAAACACTTACACTGTTTCTTTTCAATATATGCCTAATGCATCTCCAGCTAATATGGTGCCGTACAAAGTGCTTCACAACCATTGCTAAAGCATCAGATAATCCTGGAATGGGTCCGATGAGACAGAAGGGGTTACAGTTCTGTGTTGCTGCTGCTGTTCTAGGTTTCGAGCAGATCTGCAGACTATATCAATAAATTTTCATGGAAGGGTGAATACTCCGGTGCAATCATTTTCCCACCACTTGACAAATTATTTCTGCAAAAAATACAAAGGGAAAGCATGAATATAGAACTTATAAAAGTAACTGGAGTTCTCATGCTTGTATATGGATAGTATTGATCCCGTGCAGTTCTGCTATTCCCACTCCTGTTATTCCATACATGCTGCCATGCATTACCTAGTAAATGCAGGAATATGAAAATTTACAGAGAATGAAGAATTAAATGAGATCTAAACCAATACCAAGCTAGTGACACTGCTCCAAAACATAGGCATCATTTACTGTAATTTGACATCAGTTGTGTCTTCTGCTAGATTTAAACTATTTGTTGGATCTCAACACGGATCCCTCAAACACCAATACATTACTATACTATAGATAAATTGTAATATTCGGGTAACGTGTACAGGGATTATGTTGAGGCAACAGTTTTATTCCAAAGGTTTTGTTTTTTTCCCCAAACATTGAGATAAAAAGCATTTTACTTTACTAACACAATTTTTACAATGACTTTATTTTTATGACACGTCTGTATTTATGTATCAAAATAAAAATACACATACTGCAGTGAATCTACTCCATATGCCTGTGCAGTATGAGAGGCCTAAGTTAACATAGGGGATATCATTGTTTTCATATTAATGTTTGTTAAGGTCTCATTATTTCTCTGGAGTATTTTTATGCCATCTGTAGTATTTTCTAGTTTTCATTCAAACTTTAATTTATGCAAAAAAAACATTGCTAATATATTCAGAAAGTATAGAATTATTAGTTAATTGCGTTACGTCGTCTCGCGAAGAGTTGGGATTGTCGACACATTTTGTGCTGACACCTCACTGGGGTTTTTTATCGCCTATGGATATTACTTATAGATGTGATGTTTGGTGTTACATATGGATGACGTGTGACATTCGGTGACAAGGTGCAGTCCTGAAGATAGATTTGGGATAAAGAATTGGGGATAAAAGCTAATGCTTTGTGCAATTGAACTAAAACTTGTCATGGGATGGATGATTAAGTGTCCCTTTAATCACAGTTAAAAAAAGTTTATACTTGCCTTGTGACGTCTTCTCCCGGTGTGTGTGCAGTTCTGTAGTGAAGCGGTCAGTACACCCCCATCTCACTGCATCTGCCCCCGACATCCAGTACATGCGCAGTCATGCGGAGCTGCAACTCCACATCTTCACTATAGAAGTGGGAGCAGTAGAGACCACATTGTGAGATTCATTGCTCTTATTTCTAGACAGGCATAAATCCATGACCATATTGCGCAGAAAGCCATGGGCCAGACTTCAATGTGGCTAACAGATCTCCCTTCTGTACTCACTTCTTCTGAAGATAAGGAGACTTTCCAACCCCTACAAGTATGTGACTTTTTATAGGACAATTACATTTCATCTAAGGACTTGTTATCATTGTAGGAATTTGCTGGCTGCTGAAGTGACATTTCTTCACACAGTGAAAAAGTTGCCTTCATTTCACATCTGTGTCATTTATTTATGTGCAGAAAAAATAGTTATTCTTCTGGAAGGCTTATGTACGACTCCCATGCCCTATCCCAGGAACACAAGCCCGACTTGGATCATGGTCTGGACTTAATGTTGAACCAGCGCATGCATGAAGATCACAGTCATATCTCCAAAGTGTTTGCTTATGTCAGTAATACTAGGCCTGAGCTTTGTAAGATACACAATCTAGCCTTTAATCCTATATATTTGCACATGTGCAGTAACTACATATCATAGAGGTCAGAACACGCTGGTGGTTATAACACGCGTCTTGTTAGTAAGCAGACCATTAATCTGTAACCAGTACAAGGTTGTATGAGGGAAGTCAATGACGGCTCTATTATTATATCAGCTCCATTGATTGACAATTGTTTTAAAAAAAAAAAAACTACGTCATTGATCACCTTCAGTCACACTGCAAGTATTCCCACCCCTGATCACTGAATCACAGCCAGTGTTCATATCTATGGGAAAAAATATTCCTTTACAGTAACAACATATTACTTGGCCAATTGACATGTTGTGTCTCATAGATTGTCTCCCAATTATGTGTGTATTCTAGATTAATCTCAATGTAGCATTAGCTGTTTCTTTGGCTCCACTATTACATAGTGAGTATGTAATATTAACTCATTTCTGATTATACTCTTGTTGAAATTTACTCCGATTGGCTGAATTCTGATACTGGCCATGCACGTGCCATTGCATGTTCAACCAACCACTAACTCTCTTGATCCCCCTACACTTCAGAGAGCATGCATTCTCCATAGAGAGGACAAAGCTCCCGCCCTATAGAAAGCATCTGTCCATGCACTGACTTCTTGGGGTATAAAGGGAGATCATCCAATAAGGTGGACAGAATGGAAAGAAAATTAGTGATAGATAAAGATCTGTGTTATTTTCAGCTGTGGCTTCTATACAGCTGGTCAATTAGAAGGGTTTTCCAGAATTTAGTATATGGATAAGCCAAACAATTGACGCCCTCATCAAACCTCCAGTCACTAATCTGTATCGCCCACTACTTAGTGTAGGGTGGGATGCTTCTTGTCAGTGGGTCCTTATCATTAGGATTTGTCATCAATAATTATTTCACAGGGAAACCCTTGAATGATTTGTAAGTTATTGATATCATACAATTTCAGGAGAAGACTTTCTCAGTAGAACCCTAGTAGCCTCAGTCAGTATTGATGTCACCTATAGAGAGAATTCTTCCACCTCCAGGGTTATAATAGGATCATTCCTGGCTATAAAGAAATAGCTTCTAATCACTGGTATCTGCTACTTATACTCTTTCTAATGAAATATCAAGCATAGTGGAGACTAGATGGTGCTCTTATGTAAGGATTGGTGAACAAGTCCTTAAGACTCTTTCTCATGGATACTTATTGTACTTTTATGTTCCCAGACTTCTACATTTGTGCATTTTAGTAACTATTATCCTGTTGTAGAATTTGGAGAGAATCCTGTTCCTTTCTATCTGTGCAGAACTGGTATTTCCTGTTCTTGGTTTATGTAACATGGAGAATAAACATTGAGATAAACCTGCAAATTGATTAACATAACAATGAAAGGATGTTTTTATTAGAATCGAATCGGAATCCTTGTTCTTGCCACCCAGTTTATTAATAACATATTTTTTGTATTTTGGGGGTGATTACTATTACGTCTGGTGAAATTTCTTACATAATCAATAGCTATAACTATATACACATTGAGTTCCATGATTTTAAATTTGTTTTCCCAGATAACTTTACAAATACATCAAAGTTGTTAATTTTATTTCTATACAACTTTAGAAATTGACTGCGTATGCTTGCTTATTAATTTCAGATCTAGAAGTCCAGTACCTGGTGCTCTCGCTATTCATCACAGTTGTGTGTAGGTCAGTCCTGTTTTATGACATGGGGCTAAATTTCAATAAGCAGCATGGACAACCCCCAGCACATTGACACAGTCAAGTCTTACATGTACCTATTTTAATAAACTTACTATTTGTAGACCATTTTTAACAAATCACACTTGGAAAGTTGTATTTATAGGTCCCTTTAAAAAGATAGATTTAAAAACTGACATAGATAATGGATACAATCCGGTGGTTCCCGTGCAACGTAAATGGTCAGCGGATGCCACCAAAATTGAAAAAGTTCTTTGCTATGTTTATAGACTCCTTAACTCAGCTTAATGAATTGTAACACTGGAAACACACGACACATACACTGTTGATACCAATCGCAACCTACTCCTGATTTGAGCCCTTTGGTGTACAGTCTATCAATATAGAACCAAATGAGATATTTGTGCTATAAATCATGTGTGTTATACACATTGTAGTGATAACGGGATCAGCCAGCATGGTGCAGATCCTGTTTATGTAGTATATTAAGGTCACTATATCTTATTAAGCCGTAATGATTTGTTAAAACAAATATCCTGTTTCAGCACAGAAGTTCACTTTTGTTAAGCACCTGTTATGTGAAATGGCCTTCAGGCAATATAATACAGCAAGTAAGGCCTCCTGTTATTTCACAAAGCTCTAGAAATATACCTGATCACTTACAGACTGATAACTTCTGCCATGCTAGACTTAAAGGAAACCTACCACTGCTCACATGATGAAATCATACAAGCACACCACCCTGTAGGCTATTTAATACTGATGCCGGCAGATACTTTGGTTAAACACAGCAATTTTAAGTTTAGCTAAAAAGACGATTAACTCACATATGTAAATTAGCCCTCCGGTGCTACCCCGACATCATCAGCCCTCCGTCGATGCCTTCCTATTGTTATTTATTCATGCCTCCGTCTTTCATGGCTCTCTGCACCTGAAGGAGGGCAGGTAGAAAGATGGAGGTGTGAATAAATAATAATTGGAATGCATAGACTGAGGGCTGATGATGTAGGGGTAGCACCGGAGGGCTAATTTACATATGTGAGTTAATCTTTTTTTAGCTAAACTAAAGATCGCTGTGCCTAACTAAAGTATGTGCCGGCATCAGAATTAAATAGCCTACAGGGTGGTGTGCTTGTATGATTTCATCATGTGAGCAGTGGTAGGTTTCCTTTAACCATTCATTTGCCAACAAGATTGTAAATGAATGTATCATTATTCTTAAAGGGAACCTGACACCAGATTCACTAATAAGCCTAATAACAAGTTCCCATAACACTATACTACCTTGTACCCACACTGCTTTTAGCTAAAAAATGCATAGTTTCTATCCCCAGAAAATGAAGTTTGTAAGCCTATCTGGAACCCTGCCTGAAAGAGCAGGGGGTCCCAAGGCATGTGCTATTCATGCAAGGTGGTGTTTTTCTCACCTCATGCCTGCAGGAAAGTCCCACCTCCCTCCATCTCTTGGGCTGATGAATCATTCTCTGTTCTGTACTACAGGAGGGAGTGGTTAAGAGCAGACATGAGGCGAGAGACACATTGCCTTGCATGAATGGCACACACCTTGGGACACCCTGCTCCTTCTAGCTGTGCACACTGTGCACACGGGTAAAAGACAGGACATTTCCTATCTCTTTCCTGTGTACAGAACGCCATGTATTGCTGCGTGCGGCCATTGCCGTCTATTGGGGACGCATGTTTGGTTGCAGGCTTGTGGCCACACATACATCCCCCATACGGTCGCGTGAATGTGGCCTAACTTTGTATATCCTAGGGATATCTGAAAAATGATTTATTTATGTTGGGCCTGTTAGAAAAATAATACTGTTCTGGAGATACTGATTGTTCATTTCATTTTGTGTGACTTTTTTGTGTAATGAACACCCCCACAGTAGGCTCATCCATTTACGTATATGTCCAGCTTAACATAGGACTCTTGGGTAGTACAGGTGTCTTTAGCTAGCTCATTTTAGTGTTCTTACTCAGTAGCTTGTGGCTACAATGCAAATGGATAGATGACCCCTATCAACATTTCTAACGACTTCTGTAAACTTCTCAAAAAAGTTGACATAGTGAAATGAATGGTAGCTTATACATTTTTCTTTAAGACTACCTTAATATTTATATCACATAACCTCACACTGCTTAGCCTGAAGAACATTCACCTTTCCGATGAGGTTTAGTCAGTACCTTGACCACATCCTATAAAATAGCTTCTGAATCTTTATTTCTGACCTATTCTGGATTTTAGCCAAGGACCTAATGAGATTGGGCCACTGGTTGGCAATTGCATCTCATCAGTGAGCTACAGGTGAGATTCTTCTATTCACCCAAAGGCGTCCTCTGCTATTTCTCCTTAGCTGGACGGCGGCTTATGGCTGAATTTGCATATTAAATATTAGAGTAGAAGGAAGTTAATATTTGTGTGAAAGCCACGTTCGGCAGTGGAGGAAGGCATCTATGTGTTTTATTTGCTTTTCCTTTTCATCTTAATCTCATATATGAGTATTTTTGTATATGGCTGAATGTATTCTGTGAATCTTTACATTTTTTGGACCAGTACTAGAAACACATCTTACGTCTTTACGATTGTTTATCTGACGCAAGCATCCGCAGTCTGCCATCGTGAGTGACCATCGTGGTTCAGTCTAATACAAAAACGATGGTGCTGTAATATAAATGGAAATCAGGTAGTGGTCATTAATTACTGAGAATGGCCCCACATGTTCCCACATTCCCTAGAGAGGGTCAGGTTTCTCTCCAGAGGTATTTAAATTACAATGCATATTTTCCCATCATCTGACCTCCTAAAAGACCAAAATTAACTAGAAAATATCCTGTTAGCAGAAGAGTAGATGGAGTTTTTCATTATTATTTTCCCGAGAAGACCCTCCCCCATAACATCACAATCGTCTTTGTACTGGTAGTTGCCAGTGTTAGTAGCCCCTCATGTCCCTGATTTGTAGATTATAGAAGTGGATCATTAGATTGGGGCTGCCAGGCTTTTAAGGGGCATTATAACTTTTAATATTGATAACCTATACTATTGCAACTGCAACTAAACAGAAGCCTCTGGCTTCCTCCACTTTGTACTTATGGTAACAATCTACTACAGGGATATCTCCTGCCACGAAATGGAAAGCATGTCTTTGATATTACATTTCTTTATGGGTAATGGGGGTCAAAGCTCTGAGACGCCACAAATTTCAAGAATTCAAATAGCTTCTTACAGTGATCTTGGTGCCCTGTGTGGATCTGTGCAGCAGTTCCCTTTCACAGGGGGGTGCAGAGCTACAGCTCTCCATTGGTGCCTGGGTGGCGTTGTATCAACTTTCCAAGTTATCCCCTATCAATTAAGTTACCACCCTATTCATAGAGTGCCGGAGATAGTTGTAGCGTTGACACTCCCATTAGTGTGAACATGACCCCCAGAATTCTGGTGAAAGCAATCAGTGTCGGACCCTCACCAATCAGTTTGTTATCCTCTATTATGTGGTACAACTCCTTTAATTCTCAGGATCAGTAGGGACATCAGAGGATAACCTCCACTGATCATATCCTAGCAATATGCCATTACCATACAAGATAAAGTACCCCTTTAAGCCTCGGCAGGGTTTACTGATGGCGACCATGCAGAGGCACTTTAGTATGTTATGTGTGTTCTGTTTAAAGACTTGGAGAGTGAAGCTGAGTGTGAGGATAGACTCTGTATTATATATACTGTGTTTGAGAGGATCATTGGGATGAGAGCTCAATCTGCCAGCTGGTTATCGCCAGTCAGCGTGGCTAAGAACACTCTTGGGCATCGATACTATTAGCTGTTAAACAAACCAAACTGGGCGATGTGGCAGCAGGAGTCCGGACAGCAAAGCATGGACTGCTACTTGACAGAAGAGGAGGTTTCTTAATAACAATGCCCTAAAACAGTTCTGTAAAGTCTTATAAGTATAAATAACACCTTTGTAGTAATAAAGTAATGAATAAAGTCTTTGGAAGTTGATCCAGAATGAGGAGAAATATTGACAAGACGGCAGGAGTGATGTTTAGTGACAGTGCCCTGCGCTGCATACTAAAGTGTCACACAGTATATCAGCATCTAAGTTCCATCAGCTCTCACCCTGTTTATACAACATATTATGAGCCCTGTTATCACTAGAGATTTAGTGTGCACTTGAGATAATGCTCTCAAGTTAAGTCTTCAAAGATACTACTAGACAGGCATACAATCCGCAGACATCTCATGTGCGAGGTATGGGGGCACACAATATTTGATGTACTCATGGCTTATTGTGCTCTCTGTGACCACCCTTCTATATACAGTGTAAACCAGCAAAGCAGGCAGCAGGGGACATGATGGATCCCTCGCAGATCACTGCATATTTTTAAGATTTTAAGATTTTAATTTTTTTTAGCACACATCATTTACTGGTTTGAATGATGTTAGAGATAAATTGTGGACATGGCAGCTATGATTTTACTGCACAGAGAAAGTAGCGTCTATTCAGGTTTGTCCCTGGAATGGACGGCGTAAGACGCAGACATTGTTGCAGCATGAGATATGCCTTCTCTGCATATGTGCATTCATACATATGTATGACATGTCTTTGTCTTTGAGTGTAAACACAAAGATGAGTGGAAGCAAGACGCTTTCTCCCTCTGTGGGTTTGGAAATGATGGGAATACTAAGGGAAATCACAGATTGCATATTGCAGGAACCGGTATTTGCATCTAAAAAGAACATGTAAGAAACCTCCAGTTTTCAAGCTGTCATGGTATAACAGGTCCTGGCACATTGTGATTTGTTGTGCCAAAGAAAGCAAACAGTCACAAAATGCCTGCTGGGGATGACATGCTGGTACTTGTAGTGCCATAGCATCTGGCAAACTTTGCCACGTTACTTTATATTCTGTGCACAACTCTGGGAATAGTATTGCAGTTGTGCCAGATCATGTGTCTGATAAAGTGATACAGAGACACATCAGCCTATTCTTCCAATTCACATTTGTGTTCTAGTTTGTCACTTTAAGATCACTTCTGGGGGGGGGGGGGGATTAAAAACCAACATGGAATCAGTGTACATGCTATCAAGCTCTGTATGTAAGATTTCATGACAAGACACATAGACTTTTCGTAGATTTATATGAGGATAAAATAGAAGCTGTAATTATTAAATCTTCTCATGGAGGCATTGAACACATTGGACATGTAGGCACTGTAGAGACTCCATGTCTTTAGGTCCACGTATGTGGCTGTGCTAATAATAATGAATATATAGCGGTATCATATTCCGTTGCAAATTAAAAATCATGGGCTATATATATAAACAAATAAGACACTATAGCGTAATGACGTTGTCATATGAAACAATAGGCATGAGGGCCTCTGTGCACAAGAGCTTACATCTGTTATCTATGAATAACATTGTGTTAATAGTTAAGGCACACCTTGGAAACATGTGATTGTATGATAGTTTCAGGATTTGGAAGAAGCTATGATCCTGTTAGGTTTGTTTATATGCTTCAGAGAAAATAAATATGGAAAGGATTTTTTAAGGCTCAGTTCACACTACAGTCAGCATTTCTGTTTATTTACCTCTGTAAAAAAAGGAGTCTAAATAAACAGAAATAAACTGAAAATAACTGGCGACATAGTATCCATTAAGGTGAAAATAACAGACACTCTGCTCTCAGTTAATGTCAGTTACTGTCCGTTTTTAACATTTATTATGAGAAATAATATCTATCTACCTTTCTTCTATATTATATTCCCTATAAACCAGACATTCTTGGCACACACATCAACATCTACCTTTCTATCTATCATCTATGTCCTATCTATCAATCATCTATCTATATCTACATTGGTTTCAATGTAAAAATCATAACATCCGTTGTGCATGTGTTATTTCAAACAAAAAGATAGTCCTGCAGTCACCGTCATTTTTTCCATAAAAAAATGAATGCATAAAAGATTACATGAAATTTACATTGATGTCAAAGGGGGTTTTAACTGCTGCATTAAACCTCTGTAAGGATCAGAGGTTTATGCAGTAGTGTGAACTGGGTCTTATTTGGATACTTTGCAGATATGTAAGATATGGAGCTGCTTACTAGTAAAAACATTTCTTCGGGACCCTCAACCTTATAGATAGTGTACACTACTATGCCATGATCACAGAATGTTGTTATACCCACTAGGGAACGTCTTTGCTTATATTTGGCAGAAGGGGTTTAACTAAAGCCAACACACAGAAGAGTTAATCACAAATCTTCAGTTAGAAAACCCTGAAGAAAATCCAAATCCAAATCTGATCCCGTCCAGTAATACTTGATTATTTGCAGCGTTCCTTTAGTACCCTGCATGTGTTAAACGTTTAAGACGAGGGGGGTTCACTTTCTAGTAATTGGTATTCCTGGAATGCCACAAAATATCCAAAACGCCACCACAATACAGCCGCAATCTTTATAGAATACATGAAGATCAACAGGGAAGTGTATCTACTTTCACAGCTCTCCCGATCCCCTGCATCCCATCCTGCCCAAAGGTGCTGCTGCTGTCCTGACCACAACATTTTCTAAAATGATCTGCTGGAAGTAGTTTCAGAGATTGTTTTGTTCCAGCAGCTTTTCTTGCTGGCTGCCCTGTCTGTGAGCAGTGTGTGTATGTCTGCTGGAGACAAGCAGAGTGGAAATGTCAAGGGTCAGGCAGAAGGAGGAGGATCAGGTCATAGGCAGCTACTACCCCAGTGTGAGAAACCTGAAACGTGTTCTGCAGCTTAACTGTTTGCGCTCCGGACGCACAGCTGAGCCAGACATCAGCTGCGCAGGCTGGATAATATGCAAAGTTAAATGTCCTGATAGATTCTCCTTCTGCAGATTATTACAGCTTTGGTTTTACAAGCTGAAGCCATTTTCCTTTTAACAACAAATATAATATCACATTATGGTTCTTCCAAGCTGTTATTAATATTCAAAAGTAATAAAATGAATGCGATAAAACCAAATGTCTGTGACCTCCTTGCAGTTATGTTCTGAATAGCTAAACAGATCATCTTCCAAGAATAGATACTAAGTGATACTGGGAACATTTGTAAGACGCTCGTGAATGGCTTCAATTGGATGAATAATCCAAAATCTATTGAAAAGTAATGTCTGTTTATGCACTTGTGTCCATAAAGACAACAGTTTGCGGTCACATTTATGTGACGGTAAACAATTATGAGAAGGAGATTGTAGTGAAATCTAAGCACCCAGTGATGTTACTGGCTAAGGAATAGGACAGCACATGCACAATACTGGGACTTCTTGTATTCTTTCTGTCTGTGGCTGTGCATTATAGAATGTGATATATAATAGAACAATTCTACAATTGAGAAGATATTAATGAGTTAATATGCAATGTTGTGAATGGAGGTGCTCTTCGGGTGTAACGGAGGAAACAATGCCTATGCTATTAGATCAAGTATCATCCTTAGTAAGGCGTCAATATCATACCAAAGTGAATAGGAGAAAATCTTCCTGAGTACATGTGTATGAGCCTTTAAGCTGCTGGGCTTTGGCTTTTGCTAGAGAGGTGGATATATGAGTTTCGAATCTACTTTGTAAATAGCTCTGTAGTGATTTGGTTGATAATCAAACATTTTGTAAAATAGATATATGATTTTAAAGATAGAATTTTAGGTGCAACTTATATGTAAATCACCCTAAGCAATTATTTCTAGTCGACTGTAGTTGCTGCCATCGTAATTGAAATACCCCCAGACAAGCCCAGTGATGGTGATCACCCCATGTAAATGAGCCTGGCTACAAATGTCACACAAGACCTTACAGAGGGATTAATCACTAATGATTGCCATAAGACCATAGAGTACAATCCCAGACCAACAAATAGTTCTTCTCTACCTCACATATTCCAAAAACACCTGCCTGATGTACAAATCACTTTGGACTTCTTTGCTATAGCAAAAGGAGCAGGTAACCCTCTTTTAGCTTTATAGGAATATTTCATTTATGGGATGGATTAACGGTATAGGAATCAATAATCTGCAATGCAGAAATTTGTATGGTTTTACTTATAAATCAAACAGTAAATGCCATGAACTAGTTTACAAATTACATGAAATTTATAGACTTCTTGTCTGGAACTTTTATTACAATTTTCAATTGCTTTGCAGTGATCTGTTTTTTTTTAAGTATCCAGGCAATTCTCATTGTAAAGTGAAATGCACATGATAGTTAAACTGTAACTAGTAACAAGTATACCACATGTTCAAACAGGAGAAATACTGGGATTTACTAAAACTGTAAAAAAAATTAGAAAACTAGACCTATGATACATACAAAAAATACATACTAATGTCTAGATACTGTAGATGATACATCAACTATCTGGTCTAACTTTTGTCAGGAAGTAAGACTTCTCCTTTGAAGGAAAGCTTTGCCTTTACCTTGTGAGGCAGCTCTGTTAACATCAAGCATGACTTTCAGGAAGCCTAGTGACATGATGCCAGATACCAGTATATCTATTTCAGAAGGAACAGATTCCCCACTCTAGACAGCACTGTGTATATGTATTTGCATCTCTTCAGTACAGTGTAGGGAAGTGGTTTAGCGCTGAGTGAGAGGCTTTGGACAAGGGTCAGGTAGTAAGAGTTCTCCTTACAGAGACGTTGTCAATTAGTCTAACTTTTAGTTGGCCTTGTTTACCCAAACAAATGCACCTATTTTATGTGAAGCTGTACCTCTTTTCCTTATACGTTAGTTCATCTTCCAAAATCTCTTCTTATCATCCATTTATCATTCATAAGTTATTGTTACTAACTATTTTTGCTTGTTACATTTGTAACAAGCACTTGGGTGAAAATTGTACCATGTTTAGCTTCCTTGCTGTAGGCAACAAACACTTCTGAACATCTGAAATTCTTGTTAACAAGTACAGGGATTTTCCAACATGTTGGAAATTATTCACGGTATGAAGCTGCATGCACTGCTGGTGAGATCCTTGAAATGTCATGAATAGCACTTTAGGCCTCTGAAGATTTTAATAGTGGTCAGATGTGTTACTACCCATCAATGTCAGAGAGACGTCTGACCATGTATGACCAACCTGAGCTTAGAAGCTACTGTGAATTGTATTATGGGGTGTACTTTACACATAAAACATACTATAGTATACACTTGAGATGGCTGAAATTTAAGAAATGAAAGGCACATAGAAATCAATAGATATATGTCACTTGGAGGTGTAAAACCTCCTCAACCAGAACAAAATCATCCTTTTCCCAAGAACATAGCAGCTAGTCCTCTTCAATAATAGTATAGACAATTTATAGGGCTAGTACATACATCTCCAACATCAATGCCAGTGTTAACTCACTGCAGTGCAGTACTACGCATCCTTGCCTACTAAATCCTTCCGCAAATGAATGCTAATACGTGGTATTTATCTAGAAGAAGTCCATGTTCATGGAACAAGACATCATTTTAATCGTCTCATCCCGCTGTGTCTGTTGTGGTGTTATCACTACAGTACATATGCTGTTATTTTAGCCATTGACTATTATGTATTACATTATGAGACATCAGATTATTGTGTCTTTGTATCGAGGCACAGAAAAGCTGTTTTTGCAGCTGGTTCAGATAGAGGAAAATCTCTTCTTACATTTGACACAGATCATTAAGCAGAGAGTTGGGGCCCATTACGAGCACAATAACACATGTGTGTTAACTCCTCCTGTTGACACTGCTTGGATTATAATATAATGTATGTGAAGTGAGTGATGTGACATATACACCTAGGTGGACCTTGTGTTATAGGCTATGTGATGAGTAATTCTTTGTGCTGCCCTATTATTCAGATACCGTCCCCATTCCATGTTAGAAATGCTACAAAACTTGTGTGACGTGGCGGCTTGTTTACTTGCTGACATATACAGTAGATTTTACACATCAATATTATTATTAAAGGGGTTGGCCACTCTTTAACAAATATTGCCTATAAAAATATTTCCTGAATGCTCAACAATTGATTTATCATCCCTGATGCTTATACCATATAATTTATGTAAAAAAACCAGACAAGACAAAAACGATTCCACAGGATTCATGATAAATACCTCAAGATTTGGTGTCCTGCCATTAAGACCTCCACTGATCAGAACAATCCCTTACTCCCTGTTTGAAAGATGCAATGGTTCTTCATGCGAGTTGCCCCCTCATTCCAAATAAATGGGACTGAAGGAGATGGCTAAAGTGAACCTGTCACCAGGAAAATGAGTTTTAGCTGATTTGACATGTTCCAATAGTCTATGATATGCTGATTGTGTCAAAATTGTGAATCATTTCATTACTTTATATAAGTTTAATTTGCATTACTTGGTCCCCTGCCAGCAGAGTGTGAGGCAGCTGCATCCTGTGTGTGCCTGTGTCAGTCTCCTATCCTCCACACTCATCCAGTTCCCTCCTCCGTCACCACTTCCTGTCATATGTATTGAGCAGGGAGGGGGATAGTGTGGAGGAGAGGGAAAATGCATGAGGAGACACAGGCTCACACAGACTGCAACTACCCCTCCACCGCATGCTGCTGGCAGGGAGTGAGTAAATGTGAATTAAACATATATACTACTGAAATAATTCTTTTTTAATCAGCATAGTGTATCTATAGGAACCTATCACCAGGTAATAATCACATTCCTGACAACAGGTTCACTTTAAGCTCTGTCCTTGTCCCATAGACACTGACTTTATCAGAATACAACTCATGCCTGTTTTTATAATAGGGGTTGAGGAGTATCTTAGCATTGGGGTCTTTCCCAGTGTCACATTGGTGACATAGGTATGACCATCTTAAAATGGTTTTCCGTTAATATAGAAAACCCCCAGGGGAACAAACTAGGTCAATTAAAAAAAAAAAACATACTTACCCCACTACAGTTGCCAGTAGGTCATGGAACCTGCTTAATATATTGAATGGTGTCCCATGACCAGGGACAACACGTGAAATGAAGTACCCTAGAAAACAGGAGAGGGGTCCCATGTCTCAGGAAGCCATTCATTGGATGAAGCTGGTGACCCGCTTGGAAGTCAGCGTAGAGCCCATTGCGACGTGAGAAATAGAAAGGTGTAAGGATTGTTCTTTTTTTCCTCTTACCCATGGCAGGCCTTCAGAATGAATATGTAAAACCCCTTTAAGCAATTCTGACCGCTGGACATATTCTGGGTCCTAGACCTTTCATCTCTAATCCCAGCAACAACAACCTAGAAATAAAGGGAATTTACAATTGAATATTTCCATGAAAGTGACTGAGATCAAGTAATCGAGAGAGATAGCAATAACATATGAAATAAATGTATGGGAGATGACATTTTTTAAGATTAGATATTAAGAGAAAAATCGCTTTAAAAATAACGCTTTTGACCCCGGCCATAATTGCCAACATTTTTTAATCTTGTCGATTACAGGCTTACCTCTGAAAGTAGGCTGCAGAAATAACAAGTCAGTATAAAAAAAGAGAAATAAAACTTTATTAGACTAACCACAATCACCTTGAACAGTCAGATTAAAATATCTCAGCATCTGCATCTCAGTATTACATCAGGGGAATGGAGCTGTGATAGGAATCTCTGCTTGTAGTAGAAGTACACTTATATATTTTCTCCTGCTGTGCTGACTGGTAAAATTGATTGAACTCCTTTTAATTTTAGGGAAGAACATTTGCTAGGGTTCTGTGTAGCTGCTAGCTGGAGTTTGCTACTTCTGGGAATACAAATTACAAGGATGCCCTAAAGACGATTGAGAGATAATTCAAGGTAACCAAAAATAAACAGCAATAAGATGATGTGGAGTTTATTGCTGATAGAGTTATCGCAAATTTGTGATTAAAATAGAAATGTCAAAAAATTCGAAATAATTCTTAGTTGTTTTATATACAGTAACCACTGATATTCACACATGGTAAAGCAATACAATAAACATCCCTGTTCCGTTTCCTGTGGCGCTATACCGCATCATGGTGATCAATAACACGTTCCATAGCTCTCACAATATGCCGTCCTGTCAGAGAATCCTAGCCTCATACAGTGTCAGGGCTTATTTGATATCACCGCCATGTTTGATAACCATGTCTGCTGGAACCTGTCTACGCTCTAAATAAATCATCCCCTCAATGATTTTCTGTCTTGCTCTGGAAAATGGGAAAAATTTGTGCTGTTTTGTAGAAATAGATTTGACTTCTAGAAATGTAAACATATGTTGTAGAATTGGAGTAATTTGCCCATTACATTGTTTCCGTTCATCTCTTTGTCAATGCTTCTGTTGTATCAAAGATACAAGAAGATAGAAACTCAAACTCATGGTACTCGGGATTTTCTCTTGTTCTAAGAGCACATCCTTCAGAAAAGCAGACTTTTCAATATTAGAATCTTATATGCCAAAACTAATATGTCACAATGTCACGTTGAAGATTTGTCAAAAAAAAATGCCCCCACATGCAGACATATTGCTCCATCCTGTCCTAAGGCAGTGGAAATACAGCAACCTCTCCACCACGTTTTCTTCTTGGTACAGTTTGTAATTTCTGCAAATGAAGTAAATTGAGATGGGAGAGGAACTGTATTAATTGCTATCTGAGACCAGGCTGGTTCCTGATAAACCTTTCTAGATATATGATCCAAATGAACTGATGTTGCCTTAACACGATCTCTAGCAGTGGGATTCACGGTTGGCTGCCTCTTGGGGATGGCTGTAGCATACTGGTCTCATGCTGTGTGAGGGTATGGGCAGCCATGGAGCAGTAGCTGATGGTTTGTCAGTGCCTTTGAAGAAGTGTAAGGGACGAGCCTCCAGGCAAGTAGCCTTTCTAGGGATCCTCACCTCCTGTTTGTCACTTTAATCTTGTGAGCAGGCTGAAAGAAGGGAGCCGATTCTTCACCAGGCCTTTACATGGCAATACTCTTTCCCGTGTTCTTTCCTTTGATTCAGATGTCTTGTGACAAAAACAGTACACAAAGACGGACAAAAAAATCTTGTATTTATCTTCATATTTGGGGATGGTAGAAAATTGCCACTGTTTACATGATACACAAAATTTGTATTTGTGTTTTTTATAGCAATGTATCTATTAATATAATTCAGGAATGTTTCTAGATATTACTATTTGTCTCGTCTAGGTTAATGCTTATATATTATGTCTTTATATGGTCACGCCAGTTCCACATAGAGCTGGTTTGTGACTATTTAGAGCTCTCGACAGAGAAGAAATTTAAAAACCCCTTCCCCCGTTCCTCATGCGAATGTTATCATGTAAGTAGGGTCGTCTTGTTAGATGTAGACCCCTCATTAATATTGTAGATGTGTTTGGTAATGTACATGATGGAATTTGATGTAAAGTAGACCTGTCAAAGAAGCCATGAATTCATGCACTTAATGTGTTTGCATTGTATAGGGATGCCATACAGTTCCAAAGTCCTGTTTTGCAACTACTTATGGTTTCAGATTGTTGTCTCTTTTTGTTATACATTTCTATTTCCTGTCTTCCATGGTTGTTCTGTTTGCTAATGCTGACCCTGATTCTAGGTCCTAATCTTCTAGCCAAGGAAAAAAAATCAGGTCACGAATGGGAGAGATAGTGAATGCTTCAGGCAGTCGGGGGGTGCCTATTATCATGACTTTTGACAATACATGTTTGGAAATTTTACACAGCATTAACTGAAGTATATGCCCTCCATTCTCTGTAGATCTTTCCACTATTGCATGGAAGGTTTGGAGATGGCTGGAATGTTTTAGATATCTTCTGATCTATTGCTGACCTTATTTTGTGTAAGTTTATCATTAGGATAAAGTTTGGAACAAAAGCAAGATAAAGCACATAAACCCATGAAAGCACCATTAGGTTCAAAAACATACACACTAATATAAAACAATATAACATATCACAACAATATAATACATTTTCCTATGTGCTGAGTATTGCTTTAAGTCTGCCTTGTGCCACTGAGCAGCAGGACTGGATTTGTCTTAAAATTTGCACTTCTTAAATCATGACAAATATGTACAGTAAGATGCCTGTAGAATAAAAGGGGTTGGCTCAGTAATAACAAAAGTCCCCATTTTTTTTGCAAATTGCTATGATACATGACCTGCCCTCATAGTGTCTCTATTTCACATCTGCTCATTGGTGTGAACATAGCCTGATTTAACTTTTGTCCTGCTCATTTTTTATCATCTTTTACTTTTAGGAAATTTCTCATATTATAAATTCAAATCTGAATGTTAGGGGTTATGGTAAAAGATCACAGAACATGTCTTAGGTTTTTAAATTTTTTGATGGAGACTTATGGCTACGGTTGATATGTGTAGCAATTGTAAAATGGTCTTCTTGCCTAGCCTTTATGTCATAGTCTTTATTATAATGAAATCCAGCAAGGGTTAACTCTGTGACGGCTGCACCTCACCAGGGGGACACCTTGATTATACACGCTCTGATTAACAAGGCTCACTTGGGGCAAATTTACCCTTCCCAAGAATTAAAGAGATTATAACTTTATGTATTGAGTGAGTTAACTTATTGTTTATCCTGTATGTTAAGTTGATAAATGCTGTTATGTTCTATAACATTTTGTACCTTATATGGAATATATGACATATAGAATGATGAATATATATACTTGAATTATAGAACATACTTTCATACTTGGCTTCTAGGAAACATCACAAATGTTATCTGTTATGTATTTTATTTTTTGGTTTGTGTTTTTTTTTATGCTCCGCACATTAGACAGACTTTTTTTTTCTCACAGCCTGACTATTTTTATGTGGCACCATAATCATATAAGTTCATCTTGTTAAACAAAATATGACTGGAGTACACATCCCAAGGTTTTTCTGGAATCCTTATTTCACTGAGTTCAGTGGAGCAGAAAAGCAGAAGTACTTATGCTATCTCTCACTGTAAAGCTGTTATCTTCGGCTTCCCTTCCCCTTTGCAGTTCCATGCTACATTACATGCCATGCATATTTAAAAGATGCGGTAAAATGAATTTATCACTGCTGCCTCTGAGATAACAAATGTTTTAAACCCACATATATATTAACTGTTTAATGGCTCCAGGTCCTGCCGTACGATTTCAGATTAGCCATTTTATTTGTAAGAAGCAGTCTTGGTTAACTCTGGATGGATAGAAGCAAAGTATATATTTCACATATCAGGGTTTTTTTAGGCTTGTTATCCATGTATATTAAGTTTTCGTGATATAATGTAGCAGAATGACACCATAATATTTTTATGTGTTCTTTACTCTTCTACAGGCTATACCTTTATATTCAGTATAGCGATAAAATGTCACCTTAATGTTCACACCATTAAGAAAAGTCTGCTGAAATATCTTGCTTAATTTACACCGGTGTCTGCTGCAAACTCTGTGCAGTATTAAAGGCTAAGTTGTAATTATGTAGCTTCCTTATATTTTACAACATAGTGAAAGTGGACAAGACATCAAAGATAACAATTACAGTCCCATTATAGATGGACATTTATGGCAACCATAAACTGTACAAATCTCCCAGAATAGCTGCAGCTTAGTTCCCTGTTGGTTTCTACCTTTGACCTGTATGAAACCTTAACTCCCAAACTCCTCCACATACCTTGTCCGTGCATTTTTCTTTATGATTTATATAAGGCTTCTAATGGTTATACAATGGCATCTAATACATATTGTTCCCAATACTGAATAATAAAGTGGGTCACTTCCGTAAGGCTACAGCACTTCTGTGGCCCAGCTTGGGGTGTACATAGGGGAATTTGGGGAAGGTAAGAATGTTTTTTTTTTTACCTTCCCCCAGTTTCCCAGAAGTTTACCTGCAAAACTAGAATAATAAGAGACATTAGAAATATAAAAGATAAAGAGGCTATAAACTTTTGGCCACCTCCATCTATCGAAAGAAACTGGAAAGAACATTTTAGGAACAATTGGTGAATGTATCACAATTTGTCTTTGTAGATGGGGCAGAATTGTAACACCTTAGAAGTATAATGTGACCCTCCTTGTGATATTTGCTACATAAAACTATGCTAAGCTAAGCTTACGGCAGGTTTTGGTACAACTTCTGTTGGGTGTTCAGAGGTTAAAATATATGGCTGCTTTCCTCCAAAAACAGTGCCACATCTGACCATGGGGAGTTCCTAGCTCCGTTCATCTCTCTGCAGTTGAGCTGCAATACTGGCACAAACCATGGTCAGGTGTGGCGCTGTTTTTGGAAAAAGCTGCCATGTTTTTCAACCTTGGGACAATCTGTTTACCAGGGGAAAATATTGCAGCAGCACACACCTTTTTTTCCTGCACTACATAATGAAAGCATAACAGTAGGTAACTTGTTATGGTGGGGTGTGAACTGTGACTAAATTAAGATATTTGCATGTCTTATTTCATTTTTGTCTTATTTTTCATTGTTACAAAAACATTTCTCAACTTTTGAAACTAATATCTTTTTTCTCTTCTTTGCAGCCCATGACCTTCCCCAGAACAAGACCTCAGCAGCGGCACAGAATGGAAGCCATTTGCAGTGCCTCTCAGTCCACTGCACGGATGATATTGGGGAGTCAAAGGGTAGGACTCCTGTTCCTACGTGGAGATCCCTTCATTCTGATATCTCCAACAGATTTGGGACTTTTGTTGCTGCCCTAACTTGAAAAATGGAAAGAAAACCCACATTCTTTTTACTTTTCTTGGAAGCCGCTAATGTTAGGTGGACTAATTTTTTTTTTTTAGATTGGTACCTGCTTAGTGGCTTTTGGACTTGCAAGGGTTAGTTTGAAATAAACCTCATATTTTTTGGATCTTTTCGCCACAGTATGATACCAGTGTTAATTCTTCTCCATCCAGCACGCATTTTTCTTTATTTTTATTTACTTTATTTCCCTGTTTCTCTGTAAACCTGATGTATGGTTTATCTGGGCTAGAGAAGGGCTTTTGTATGTCAAAATGATATATGTTATTTACTTTTGTTTTTGTTTTTAGTGCAACATAAAAATATTATTTCTTTTGTAAGAAAAAAAAGTTGACATTTCTATTAATCTTTTGTATCATAATAGACCACAGCCAATCCATGGAAAACGAAATAATATTGTTTGGACCGTCCTTGTTATTTTTTGATCTCTATGTAAACCACAAAGAAAACTTTATGTGGCCTTTTTTTATTTATTTATTATTCCTACCCCCCAGGACTCTAATTCAAGTGTTAAATGGATGCTCACAGCTATTTTGCACATGTCAGCATATATTTTTGGGTGAATTGTTGCAAGATAAATGACATAGAAGATATTTTATGTGTACAGAAGTAAAAATGCAAGAATTCACACACTCCATGATAAAAAAAAATCCAAGGTAACAAACAGACATATATTTTAGATTTTATTTGCCCCAATTGGCAATTGAGTGGGATATCAGCTTTTGACTCCTGACTGGTCAGGAGGTCTAGGTTTGAAGATACTTCTTTGGTGAGCTTGATATGCAGCCCTCAGTTTATCAAACCATGAAGAAAGTTTTTTGCTATCAATATTCCCATCAATAGCATCTACATATGTTTAATATTATTGTGCAGAACTGTCCAGTGTTTCCCTTCTAGGAATGTTCTAGATTGCAGGCAGCACATCTCATGGTTACTTGTTTGGTTTTGTGATCTTCCCATATTCAGCAAGGCTCATTCATTGCCGTATGACTTGTTATTTGCAGAATCTTAAATGATGCCAACAGATGCTAACTTTAATAAAGATGAACTGTACATCTAATTTCATCTGGTATTTCTACTTGGTTCTTCCATATATTGATGTGTTAACTAATACAATGTCCATGACTGAATTGGTGGAATAGATGTGTTTGAAAGTTAACAAAATATACATTTGTCTGGATTGTAAGTAAAGGGAATATATGTTATCATACTGTGGAGTGTATGGTCCAGTACTATGAAGGAACCATTGCTTCCCTTTGGTGGGCATATGCCTTCTGGAAAAAATACTGAACTCAAAGTATCTGAAGGAACATTACAACATCTTCTAAGTATTCTGGAGCTAGATGGTGTTGTATTGCATGACTAATGAAGCCATGAATTACCTTAAGTTAAAAATATTGCGGCAAGTAGTCAGCATCATCTATGTTTAGAAGGGGCTATAGTTAGAAACTTGGTAGAGTGTAACAAAACTTGTATTTGAAGATGGAACAGGACATGTATATCTTCAACTGCAGAAGCCTTAACAGAACTACATGGCAGAAAATAAAATGTAACCCTTGTCAAATTAAGCTATCTTATTCAATTTCCTGATGGTAATGGTGGATATACATTTTCAGTAGCTTTGAGCTGGATGTTGTCCAGACGAAACCATAATGCAAGACTCCATTCACATGCAAGCTTGAGCATATATATGATCTGTATGGGGGTAGCCACCTATCTTCTCTGAGGAATGGAAGCATTGGCCATTAAAATTCATTGTGCCTCATACTTATTTTAACCAACTATCCATCAGTGGCTCATTCACATCATATTGTAGGCTGGCTCTGGTCAATATTTCTATAGTATTTTGGGGGAAATTATCTCAATTCTTAATAAAGTAAGTTTATAGAATTAACAAAGACAAAAAAACAGCATTCAGATGTATTGAGGGCCTTATGTGTATAAGAGCGATCCAGTGCCGTGTACTGCATTCTCTCAGACAGGTTGTTATAGATGTAAGGTTCAACTACAACATATGTTACAAAGGGTTTTAATCTTTGGGGATCAGGTCCAGAATTCGTTCCTGTAGGTAAACATAAAGATCTTGCGATCCTAATTTTTTTTTTAAATACCAAAACATGTAAATGATGAGTTAATACAAATAAGGTCATATCCAATCGACTGGCGATCCTTAATTCATCAAAAGTGTGACCCAAAATGGTATATCAGATCAGTGCTGCATTTCTGTATACTTATAGGGGTTGTCCGGAGGTTGAAAAATATGGCTGCTTTCTTCTCAGTGCAGCTCCACGCCTGAGCATGGTTAGTACCGGTATTGCATCTCAGCTGTATAGATGTAAATGGAGCTTAGTTGCAATACAATGCACGACCCATGGTCAGGAGAGATGCTGTTTGTGGATGAAAGCAACCATGTTTTTAACCTCTGTAATGCCATTCCTTTGCAACCAATTGGTTCTTTTTCTAAAAAAAAAAAAAAAAGCCTATGTGTATCATAAAATACATGCCTATAACTGTATTATAATGGCAAACCATATTATAAATATGCTAATAAAACCAAAAAAAGAATCAATGCTTAACATGTCATCATGTTCTATTTCTATATAAAGTGTATTTTTTTCTATAAACAATAGAAGATGAAGTTGGAGTGATCAAAAATATCATATATTCTGCGGTTTAATTTACATTAAAAGGTGTTCTTTTTTCCTTGGCATTTTTGCAGTCACTTTCACCTTGCATATGGTTATAACCTGTACATGTTAGCTTTCTTACAGTATATATTATTGATATTTGCAGGACCATGCTCCATAATGACCAGGTGACAAAAACAATTATTTTCTGCTGTGTAGTAGTCATAAATCTAATGGCTTAAAGGGCATTCCTAAAGGACCTATCCTTAAGGTAGGCCATCAATGTTTGGATTGTGAGTTTAGGACTTCATTGTTTAAACAGCTCATCATCTGTTTGACCCTAGATCCCAAAGGTGAGACCACCAAACATTTATGGCCTATTTTAGAAACAAACCATCCATGATTAAATCTCAGGGAACCCTTTTAAAGTTGCAGAGCACTTGATGGTGGTCTAGAAAAACTTGATGATCCCATGATATTAAATCGAAGACTACTATCATAGCATGTTTCTATGTCTGTTTGCAAAAATGCGTACAAGTCAAAGCTTGTATTTTTGTTATTGACAAATTTGAAGTTTTATTTCTTGAAATTTCTAGACAGAATTTTAATATCATGAGATAATGGGCCACTTTTATCAATATCAGATTATTGAAGATTGACGCACGGTCTTCAATAATCTGGCGCACCCTGTAAACCCTGATCATGCTCAAGCTGAGTGCACCAGTTTTTTTCTGGTACACTTAGTTTAAAGGGCCTGCCCAACATTTATTTCGGACTTCGGACATAAATGTGGTTCACAGTGCAAATAGACACTGGAACACTCCTTTAGTTTTGTATCTTGGCGGACACAGTGCAGCCACGACACAAAACTGGCGCAGACACTTAATAAATCTTAATAAAGAATTTTGCATGTGTATTCATGTGCAAAGTACGGCAGAAAACTGGTGCAGCCCATTTAGTAAATGTTGCCCAATGTGAGGTAAAGCTGCACCTTGACGAGCTGCACCTTGTTTCAGCTTCAGTTTCTTTCACTTGGATCTCATCAATGATGGTATCTAGGTGAATAACTTGCACTACTAGTCCTCACTATCCTGCATCCTGTGGTGCATCCACTAAACTTGTCTTCTCCAGTACAGCCCTGATGTCATATATTTTCTAGTAGGATCTGGGATAGAGGAAGTCAACTATAGATGCATTGTGGTCCTTTCAAACAGGTCTTGGTTGCCCAAAATATGTCCATGTTTGTTATGGACATGGCAAGACATCAGCTGACAATCTAGTAAATTCTTTTGGTCATATTCCTCACTTACCTTTGTGAAGGGCTGTAATATATATCGACCCATTAAAATGTAATTGGAATTATTGTTTATGAAACATTACACGAGTTCTGCAAGAAATAGATGCCCCTTTACTATCCCAAATACTTAATGTTAAAACAATATGTTGCAAAAAGCCCTAATATTAGGGTGCACTCAGATGGTGCTCTGTAAAAGCTCATATTGGTAAAACAAGTTATACTTAGTGCTGATCAAGCAATTTCCAAAACAAAAATTATTGTTGTCTGTAATAACCAGAGTTTAGTTTTCAATGTCCAAACTCTGCTAGAAATATAAACTATTGACTATTTTTCTTTTAAATGTGTGTTTTATTTTCTTTCAAAAGCTTTAGGCTCTATAGCAAATAACAGATTTTTTGGACCAAAAAAAGATGTCAGATATTTTAGATATTTAAAACGAAATTTTTGACTCAGAATAATATATATGTAAAAGGACAAATTATGCTGGCTCGTATAGGAAGGTTGGGATGCAGTTATGGTTGTGTATGCACCTGTTTACAAGTAAAAAGTTTTCAATTGTTCTAGGTCAAGCCACAAAATATATCCTTGTTGTTTCTCACGAGTCAGAAGCTTTCTTTACCAAAATTATCTGCTAGAACCCTCACATATGTCTTCCTTTTAGTGGCCTATTTATGTTAATTTTAGGTATAGTTCATAAATGTCAACAATCGGTTTAACAAAATTAAAAAAAAAAATCTTTCCTAACTTTCTTCATATAAATACATATAAATGAATGTCACGCCTTTAGTCGTTACTACCTTGCGGCATTTACACTTGCCCAAAATGTGCTTAATGTTTATTACTAGACTATATCAAATATTTTTTTTTTCTACTCAAAGGTTTGATTTACTAATTCACTGCTTTAACCAGTGAATCCTATAAGGAAAAAAAATGTAATTACTATATTGAACCAGTTTAACTCTAAAAATCTTATAAATGTCCAGTTTGTAACATTTCCCAAGAATGTTGTTTTTCTTTTTTGTTAATGAATCCCTCATTTCATGAGACAGGAGAGGCTGTGAATTAATCTTCGTGTAAAGTATTACTCTTCACAAACAGTACAGCTTTAAAATATATGTGAGAGCAATTCATGTTTCATAGCATTTGCTTTATGGAACTGGGGAAAACACTGGTAATCAGTACTGCATAGCAAACTCTTCTTAAGATGTTATTGCACATGTAAAATATGGAAATGTTACTCTGCTGTGTGTTAAGCAATCTGTAATCTTTTATTGACTATTGTTAAATTCATTTTTAAATGCTTGTTTGGAAGACTGTGACACGAGCTCATAAAAAAACGAGTGTTATTTTTCTTTCTTTTTTTTTTTTAATCTGTAAAGTGCAGTCTTCTGTATTCATGCATATTGTATATATCTGTATATGTTTTACCAACAAACTAAATAACAATAAATATGATGTTAATGGTGATGTTTGTGTTTGCATAAATTAGTTTGGACAGGAAAAAAATTAGATAATATGATCTATTACTGTTATATTTACTTATCTCTTTAGGATCTATATAGCTGGTTAAAAACATTATATGGTGGCCAAATAGTCTGAAAACCGTGTCTTCTGATTCTCCCATTCACTTACACTCAGGAGTTCTGGTTGGATTTTGACTTAAATTTTCACTCACTGTCAGGGTATTGTTAAACCCCCAACCCCCTCTTCCAGAGCCTATGACTTGGACAGCCAACACATATGGGGACCTCTTTCATATTCCTTGTGGAAGATGTCACCAGTTGTGATGAGTGGACCGGTGAAGATTATTGAAAACCTGTTTAACTCCGGGTTTAGGTCCCGAACCTGAACCTCCATTGGTAACACCAGTGGGTGTTAATAGTTTAAATGCCAGCATGTTAGTGACTGTGTACACATGCTCCAATGATTTGAATGTCACTGGCATTTAAAGAGTTGATGCCCAGTTGATGAGTCACTTTTAAAGATTGAAGGAGGACATCTGATGCTTATATCTTGGGCTCTATAGTAGGTAGAATAATATCATATTAAAGATAAGTATCTAATCTTTTATTTTTAAAATCCTGATCTCTTTAATAGCATGGTTCTAGATACTATAGGATCCAAGATATTGGCATCTTAAGTGACGCTCCTCCGTCAGCCCTCAGATGTAACCATGGCTCTTTTCAGCTCATTTGGCTTATATATGGGTAAAAGGTGCTGGTGTCTTAGGGGTTGATTTGATGGAAGCTTCTAGTATGTTAATGATGGTCCCCTTTTGTATGTAGAACTGGCAGAACACTACAACACTTTTAGCTGTCTGTATAATTCTATATGAAAGATATGTAAGTTTGGTTAAGGTGCCCATACACCTGAAATGACCTTCATCCCTAGTGTGCAGGTATACGGTTATATTTTGGTTTTATAGTCTTATTTGTGTGGGTGCCATACACATTTTAGTAACCCTGCCTGACTTTCTGCTTGCTGATTCTTTTCCACAGGAATTTGTCTAAGCCGCCTAATAGTTTGGAGCCAATTCCCATTAGTCCATTAAACACACATCTACACCATGTTTTATATTTAATTTGTGAAAAACTGCAATTTTAGCTTTTAAAGATGAATTCATTAGGATCATTTAATCTGATTCATCATATTTCATGAGCATAAATTACTTTATCTTTTTGACTTTCCCAGCCCACCCTTTTTTAACAAATGTAAAGCAGTTTTGCGATTCTCCACTCGACAACTAATCAGACCCTAAATTATGCCAAGTAATGTTTTCCTTCCATAATTGTGCTTGATCAAATTCTAATTGTTAACTTTGGCTACTGCTGATATGAAACAATGAAAAAGTGATATTGTACAAATATGTATTTACTTTATATTAGTGCCAACTTTTGTGTTTTAGCTGACACAAAGCAAGCTGACAGCATCAGGAGGCAGGGCAACTCTCGTGCTGGGATCATATCAAAACAAAAGAGTTTCCACTTGCACTGAATTTATGTGATAGTGGTGGTAGTTTAGTGGGGTAGAAGCTGGAGCAGTGGGCGCATCCTTGCTGGATCCCCGAGGTGCGTTGTCCGCCGGAATGCCCATCTGCCGCAATTCATGAAGCTTGTGCACCCGATTTCCTGCGTGTGTCGCTTCCCCGATCAGGTTGGCTGGAGTTCACCATCTTCCTCCCGGTGTATGTAAGTGCATTGGATTTGTTAAATCCTGTGTGTTTTCCGAATCCGTCGGATCGTCCATCGGCCTGCCCCGCGATTAGTCTCACGTGAAAGCCGGCACGATTCCCACACAATCCGATCGCGTGTGACGCAATCCCCGGTGCGATCTCCGAAAACGTTGGAAAACCAGACGGAAATGCGGCCGCGGGACCTTAGTAAATGAGCCCCAGTGTCTCTTGATTGAGTGCACCATTTAGGGGACTTTAATGATGCATCTTAACCCATGCTGCCCACAACAACTTAACAATTTCCCACAGTCTCCCTCAGTACTTGGTTTAGAAAACAAACAAACTTTTACCCACTATAGTTGCATAATTAATTTTTCAGGTTACTTTCCAATTGGCTTATGAGATCGCTGCTCAAGCTTAGTCCTAGAAAAGGACACATAGTATTTCACAAACGTGGCCTCACAGGATATTGATATTTTGGCAGCCAGTAGTGCATCACATCTCTGGCCAGAAGCTGATTTTTCTGTTTCTCATGGAGTTAGTTTACGGTGTCCATACACCTCAGAAAGCTGTCATTAATTTAGCCATCAACTATTTCTCCTAACAACCAATAAATATGCACACTTAGTACAGTGTGTAAATAGTTTCATTGGAGAGAGAACAATAGCCATGTGCCAGAGGCTTATCTTTTATAAGAAAATAGAATGAATTTCAACATGTCCACTTTTTCTTGACTCCAACATCAGTCGAAATAGGTTGTCATCCAGTTCTGCCAATATTGTCAGGCTTGGCTAATATATATATAATGGGCATGGCCACCAATGTAGTATATTTTTATCCGAGCCATGCAAAAGTCTGAATTCCTGGTGCACAGAAAGGAATTTCAACTTTATGCCACATCTACGCCATGTTGGAGACGAACGCCACAGAGTGTTCTGGTTTGGGTCAGGCATAATCTGTAACGGTGCATTAGCTATAGCCTACATCAGTTTCTGGTGCGTGTCATATTGCAAAACTAAAATGGTGAACAGCCATGCACTGTATGTATAGAATATGAACCAGAAACTCAGTATTTTCGACGCAACATGCATGGTAGGGAAAACGTGTCAGCTCATGATAAAGTCCCCTTATTGAAATATATGATATGACTGCACCACCGCATAAGGAATTCCTTCTTTTAACTGAACAGTTGTATTTTGTAGGGTTACACACACATCTCCAGTGCAGCAAATCTTTCTCTTCTCATTACCTGAAAGGTTCATTAGTCAATGTATGCTAATTGCCTTTGGAAATTAGCATAGCACAATACCATCAAAACCGCATTTCCATCACCTAGAGGTATTATTCACTTGCTAATGGGAGGTAGTAAAGAGGCTGCAAACTCACATTCAACTAAGTAATTACTCTAATTATTGCCACTAAGTTAAGACACATCCCCATTAATTAACATATGGATCAATATATTAATGAGGACCAATAACAATTTCATTAGTATTTTGTTATTCTATGTAGCCACTTTGGAAACATAATTTGGCATAGTGCAATCCAAGTAAATTATTTTATGTGATCTCACCCTGACTATATTTGTGATGAAAAGGATTTCTTTTATTAAAAACATTTGTGTATCATACAATAATGGCTAAACGTAATAATAGGCTTGAATAGAAAATGAGAAAAGCTCTTGAACTATAGACTGATCTGATTGTATCAATAAAGGAGTTAAATTATAATACATATACATAATATAGAGTTTGATCATGGGGGAATTTACAGCAAAACCCCTCACATACAGGAGAACTGGAGACTGTAAGCCCTGAAAATTTGACCTATATCACTAAGGATTCCAATTTTAGTTTGTCCTTCAAGCCTTCCTGGTGGAACCAAAGAAAGAAATGGCATGCAGGATGAAACTTCTGCAGCTCTCCTTTGGTCTATATTGGACCTCCAAAACAGCTTGTAGGATGAGCCGATCTCAAGCTAATGCTAAATTCCCATGACCAAGCCAATTGCATTTAAAGCAGCCGTGTGCAGTCCACAAAAAAACAGAAAGCTCTCGTTGATTTTTCAGTTTTGTAGGCATAAGCTCTAAGATTTTATACAAATTTGTGGTGCATCTAAAGTAAACCTTCCTCTATGTGACACATGAAAATTCTGATATTTTAGATATTGTGCAACACCCCTTTAATGACAATTTCTCCACTACCTAATTGTCGAACAAGGGGCAAATTCACGCATATATTAATACTTTTACACAATTCTAGAAACTTGAAAAAAAAATTTCCGATGCTGTGACAATAATGAAAAATAAATGTAGGGAATTTCATTTTCAGCCTTTTCTTTCTGTGTGAAAGCCTATTTTCCATGTGGGAAGGCCTCTGCTTATCCTCATGAAATAACTAAACACTCCAATATGTTTGGGTTAGTCAGCAGGGGGTTAATGAAAAGCCCAACCCCATGGTCTTCCACCTTATCTGAAATCATGAATTTATTGAAGAATGTGTTAATGTGGTTGATTTTATTCATCCGAGGTCAAGGCTTTTCAAATTCCTTCTATGTCTCCTCCCTCCCCCCTTTTTCCTTTCACAGCGAACATACAATGATGTTTAAACAAAGGTTTCCCAACACAAAGAACAAATTTACACAGTAAAGTTTTTTTTTTCCCTCTTCACAAACTCAAAGCCCCGTCTGGAAACATTCCAGATATATAAAGAGAGAGAGGAGAGAAGGGGGATTGTATTTTATACAGAACAGAAAAAAATTCCCACCTTCTGGAGAGCAAAGATCAGAAAATCCCCCACAATTTCAATGATTGAACATGGGAAGATTTAAGGAACATTCTTTTTGAAACTTCTCACATCTCTCTTTGAAAAATGCTAAATCTAAACATTGCAGCTTTGAACAAAACCACTGCAGCATACCTATAAAAGCCGGGGTCGAATCTTCTTCCCATAACAAAAGAGAATTGAATAAGTTTAGAATGTTTTTGCTTTATGCAATATAGTTTAGCAAACCATCACAGTTATGATATAAGTGATGGCCCACTTTCCCAAACAGTGGTTCCCCGACCTGGTACCTCCTGGACATGTTGCTTTATAGCCCTATATACTGTGTACCTCTGATGCCATGAAATTACTTCAAACTGATAACACGGTCAGAACCATATGACTGACAGCTGCCAACCGGCTGAGAACCAAATGAATTGGGTGAGGGTCAGGAAAAGTGTACCTGAAGGTACCAAAACCAACTGCTGAATCATTTTGTCAGAAAGGTCTAAAAGAAAATTGTGTTTGTTGGCCATAGCATCCAGCACAGTTTTTGGAAGAGTTGAATGAACTAAGATTCAAGTCTAGTTACTATGGTCAACAAAAAATATTTTTCTTTTAGACAGTTTTTAGCATGTGGTCTCCACTCCAAAGGTTTTTGTCCGCCTCTGTATATTATATCTGGTAGTTCACCTAGTGCTGCCTTCAAAATAAGATTATCTCTAGCCGCTGGGTATAAAAGGAAAATGTATATAGAGTGGTTTTGGTTAAAGGTGTTGGCCAGTTTCTGCATTTAAATGTAATTGTTTCATAGAATTAACAGTACAATTTTACAATATATTTAATGTATCAAATCCACTTGGTTTTCTAGATCTCTTCTTGCTGTTATTCAAAAGGAAGCTTCAATGTTACAACCAGATCATAGTCATGTGATGTCACACAGGTGCACGTCTCATTATAACACACAGCTCTGAGGAATTGATACAAAATGTTTATTGGAAAATTGTATAACTTTTCTTTATACAAACAAAAACATTTATTTCCTGAAAGTGGACAACTCCTTTATTGTTATTGTGTGTTTTTGATCACCAATCCTTAGGCAGTAACACATAATTTTTGAACAGTCAGCAGGGCACAGTGCCCATGACCGTTATTTTAACAGACTGTACAACAATTATTAAAAGTAGAACATGTCCTAGTCAGAACCTTCTTTAATGGATCACTCATATACTACTGTGAAAAATGGATGTCAGACTGATGCGATGGTCGTTTTTCACAGCTCATTTTTGTAACAATAATAAGCAGTTAGCCTTAGTATGGGATTTTGATGCTCTACAGATCCACAATGAACTGTTTGAAGAGATTGATGAGTTCAGACATACCATAAAGACTGCTCAGTCTCTTAATTTCTTAATAATAATAATAATATATTGTATGGTCCCAGTACTTGGTAGAGGAGCCCAGCCCTCTTCAGCAACCGGACAAAGTAGGAGTAGTGCTCACTAGAACACCAGGATTGCTTAAAAATATCTGGACCTACCTTCAGTGATGGTACTAGGTAGTTACCCCACACGCATATGATATTTATCCCTTAAACTAAAATAATAATCATAATAATTTCTTTTTACATAGTGCCATCATATTCTACAGTGCTGTACAGATCATGATAATATATTATCAATTAAAAAATCTCAGAAAATACAGGATCCATCTAAATTTTATGAAACCAGGGACATTTTGTCAAGCATGCGGCTATCTATTGAGAAAACTCAAAAAAATAAATGTGTGGTCTGATATTTGGGAGTAGAGAGGGGATGGCTGGCCTTAGGTTTAGATGAAAGAAGCACTAGGCCATAATCAAGCTGTTTTGTTTAGTTTAGTGGAAGGACCTATGGTGTGGACCTATGGTGTGGTACCTCACACTGCGAAACCTAACTCAGCAAGCTAAATCCAAACTCAGAAAACAATGCCAGAAGTGAGGCATAAGCTCTGTTTCCTTCACATCACACATTCACCATATTACATTTACCTGGTCATATGCCTGCTAACTTGTTGCTGACCGCCCACTGACCTTAGATGTCAGCTGGGAGACCCTGGGATTAAGGTAGAAGTCGTTTATTACCACTTCCGCCTTCTCCTTTACTCACTAAAGTAGTAAAATCACTGTCAACTCTATGTAGTACATAGAGAAAGTGCCAGTGCCTGGTCTGAAAGGGTTAATCAGTACAACTCTCGTCAATATATCTGCTTTCACTGCAGCTAATCTCCCTCTGCAACTGGGGTTCTCATAGATGCCCCAGTTACAGTAGAAAACTTATAAAAAAAATCAATATTAATAAAAAAACAGACAAGAAAAACCAGAAACTGGTTCCCCAAGGCCTCATGTTAAATGTTACATGTTACGTAAATAAAAAACACACACACATAAAAAATTAATAAATATATGATAAAAACTTGAATATTTCCCAATAAAATGGTAAAATCCCCCGCTCATGGTATGTAAAACATCGTCATAGTCGTCTTATTTGCCAAGACTACACATATTGGGGCACATTGACTTACCCGGTCCCTCGGAGTCCCCAAAATTGCATTGTCCATCCGGAATGCACTGTGCCGCGATTCACTTAGATCGTGCGCCCGATTTCCTGCATCTGTCGCTTCCCCAATCAGGTTCCGCCAGAGTTCACCATCTTCCTCCCAGTGCATGTAAGTGCTTGGCTTGCGACACAATTTTGAAGTTAAATTCCGCGGTTTGTCCGAATCCGTCGGATCGTCCGATGGCCCGCCCTCTGTTTCTGTCGCATGAAAGCCGGTGCCAAAATCTGATCACGTGCGCCAAAAACCCCTTTTAAATCCCTGTCCCAGCGCCGCAAAATGGAAATCGTCGGGATGTCCGACTAAAATGCGGTCTACGGGGCCCTTAGTAAATGAGCCCCATTATATAAGAAAACGACCAAAAAATATGAAAAAATGAAGTTATGGCCCTGTAGAAAATACTCAAAAGATGCTTTTCAGGCCTCAACATTAAAAGGCTAAAGATACTATAACATTTACATATTAATGTGGTAATATGCACGTATACTGCAATTGTATTGCATAATACTTTACTGGTTAATAGGGAATGAACTTTGCTTAACATGAAAAAAAAATCTGTCCATTATTTGCTTGTAGAAATAACTTGGGATCAATTAATTGTCTATAGAAACGTAGGAGAGCATAAAGCTCCATTCAGAGCCAGTGAAAACATGCCTTTCTGGGAAAGGTTAAAGCAGTACACTTCATGGGCTTATTTTTCCAGGAGTGTTTTTTTCTTTAATAAGACAAAATAATGCTTACCCAATCCAAAAAGAATTTGTCTGTAAACTGAAGTTAAGAAAAATATAGAATTTTG
Source organism: Engystomops pustulosus (assembly GCF_040894005.1). Taxonomy (NCBI): domain Eukaryota; kingdom Metazoa; phylum Chordata; class Amphibia; order Anura; family Leptodactylidae; genus Engystomops; species Engystomops pustulosus. The sequence continues at coordinate 85,840,839 of NC_092411.1, forward strand.
GAAGGGTCTCAGAACCGCACACGTTATCAATTTGGTCTAGCAAAAAGTGGATACAAACAGTTATAAAAATCAAGCTGGAGGTCTGTTTAATCACTATTCTTCATGTGCCAAGAAAAGTTTCTAGTTTCCTAGTTGAAGACACTTTTCTTTGTTTGTGTGCTTGTGTTTCTTCATGTTTGTTTCTTTGTCTGCTGTCTCCTTGGTGACACGAGTTAAAGGAGCCTGGTATTGCATATAAACCTGTCTCCTGTAGGAACACTATCATGAAAATTGGAACATTAGCTTTTATTTCCTAAGTCATGCCAAAGAAATAAAATGTTGGGTTTATATTTTATCTTCTCTGTGATCGAGGTTAAATCATTAAAGACACACATTGGGGGACATGTATCATCATTTTTTTTTCTTTGGTGAATTTTTGAGACATTTGGCAGCTCTTTTTTGCGCCTTATATATGACCAGGTCTTTTTACTTGTGATACATGTTCAGATTTTCCTATCCTGGCAGGTGCAAATTTTTGCTTCTCTTTGAGACTTTTTGTTGCAAATCTCTCATGGACTCAAGCCATGTAAGGGGGTTGTATGCAGGAGTGGACACTACTGTTAATTTTGGATTTGAGGCTGTGTCCTCCATTTTTAAACACTCTAGTCACACCCCAGGGAGATGACGACATATGAGGCTGCGGTCACACGTTGCGTTTTCTTTTATGAAACACATTACAACAGATGAGGAGAGGTGATTTGCCTAAATACATTACTGTTAACATTTGCATTTACAAAAGATATAGTAAACGTTATGTTTATACATGCGTTAACGTCACGTTTATATTGCATTTTGTAAATACAAATGTTAACAGTAATGTAATTAGGCAAATCACCTCTTCTCAGCTGTTGTAATGTGTTTCAAAATGCAATTAAAACGCAACGTGTGACCTCACCCTTAGAAGTAACTAATAAATAAATAAAAAAAAGAATATGCAAATATTTCTGAATTTTCAGAAAGTCGCTAAAAAGTTGCAAAAACAACAAAAATGAGACAATTTGACTAGCAGAAATAAAGATACATGTCCCTCACTGACTTTCAAAGGAGTTAAAGGTAAGTAGCTTAGCCTTCATAGACGCTCTGAACGGGATTGCTTTGTAGCATTTTCTCTTATAGTCCTTTTAAGTGTAAGTCTCTGGAGAATATGAGGTTAAGCAGAAATGCCCAAAATACACAAGAAACAGTTAAAAGTTAGTGCTCAACTGCCTCATCAGGAAAGCAGTCTCCTTTGTATCGAAGATCAATCTCACCACTACGATATGGTCAGAAATGGAAGACCCTTTGGGATCCTTTATTCATCCACAATTCCTGGGAATGTGTCCACCACAAGCATCAGTTGTCGAGTTGCTAGGCGCGTTTATGCATATATGAGCTATTTTAATACTTGTTTATGAGTATAACAATAAATAAATGTTATCCCTATACCTTGGTGATCTGCACAATTCGCTCGTCCCTTTATGTAGTATCCCCGGCTGGTTTTGGACACGAAAGTGGACTGAAGCCTGTGGTGGACACATTCACGAACATTACAGATGAATAAAGGATCGCAAAGTCTTCCATTTCTGTTCATTTTAGTGTGGTGATTGATTTTCTCTTATAAAATAGACATTTTAGAAGTAGTGTGTACAGTATGGAACTAGGTTGCCCCACTACTATGTGCTATTTATAGTATTGGTGTTTTCCCATGCAACTTAGAACCCACCATTGCTTTACTCTTGTTAATTTCTAATTTATTCATAAATTATAAGCAGATGTGTTTCACCATTAAAATGTCCTAAGAAATTTGATAAATTATGGTGACACTGGATAGATACACCTGAATGACCCAGTAGTGCTTAGGTGGATCTTCCTGAGAGCCTCAATTATCGAATGTCGGTGATGAGTTCTTGAAAACACATTTTCTGTTCAGTACATGCGTCATATGAGTCATTTATCTGTACGAATGCTATGGACTTAAGGATATTAACATACTGTTCTTGGACTACTCACTGCCTTCTGGGTTGGGGGAAGAGTGGGTTGAAGGGGTAGGGGTTAATGTGAACCTGTAGCTTTTTTGTGTTTCTATATTGTCTTAGTTTTTCTTGTATGAAAAAATTGAATAAAAATTTCAGAAAAAGAAATAAAGTGCTTCTTTCAAGCCCAGTGTAGTGTATAATGTATTGTCATAAGCAGGGCCGCCGATAGGGCAGTACAACTGGTACTGCCCTATGGGGCCCGGACTCTAAGACACTAGGGGGGGGGGGGGCCCGGCCGGTGGGCCGCAGACTGTGCGGTCTGTGCTGCACAATATGTGTGGGGTGGAGGCGCCGGGGGCCGCTGGTTAACCCCTTCCCGACGCGCGCCGTACTAGTACGGCGCGCGCCGGGTCCCGGTACATGGAGAGGGCTCGCGGGCCGAGCCCTCTCCATAGCCGGTAAGTCTTTGCTGCATATTGCAGCAAAGGCTTACCGGTAACACCCGCGATCGGTGCTAGCACCGATCGCGGGTGCTTTCACGGAGATCGCCGCCGGCAATGCTGCCGGAGGCTCCAAAAAGATGGCGCCGCATGGGCGCCGCCATCTTGCCGTGGATCGCCGCTCCCCGATGACGTCACAGGGAGCGGTGATCCGTTGCCATGACAGCTTCGGGTCTCACGAAGGCCCGAAGCAGTCTCGTTTTAACCCATTCATTACAATGTGCTATCAGCACATTGTAATGAATGAGGAGTAAAATCCCCATATACTGCCATATTGCAGTATGGCAGCATATGGTAGGATCGATCAGACAACTTAGGGTTAAAGTACCCTAGGGAGTCTGAAAAATAGTAAAAGTAAAAGTAAAAAAAAGTTTAAAAAAAAAAAATTATAATAAAAAAACCTAAAAATTCAAATCACCCCCCTTTCCCTAGAACTGATATTAATATTAATAAACAGTAAAAATCATAAACACATTAGGTATCGCCGCGTCCGAAAATGTCCGATCTATCAAAATATAATTACGGTTTTTCACTGCGTTTAACCTCGTAACGGAAAATAGCGTCCAAAGTCAAAAATGACATTTTTTTGCCATTTTGGAAAATATAAAAAAATTAATAAAAAGTGATCAAAAGGTTGCACAGTCCTAAAAATGATAGCAATGAAAACGACATCAAAAGTCGCAAAAAATGACACCACCCACAGCTCCGTACACCAAAGTATGAAAAAGTTATTGCCGCCAGAAGTTGGCAAAATCAAAAAAAAAATTTTGTACAGGAGGTTTTAATTTTTTTAAATGTATGAAAACATTATAAAACCTATACAAATTTGGTATCCACGTGATCGTACCGACCCAAAGAATAAATTAGACATGTCATTTGTGGCACACAGTGAAAGCTGTAAAATCCAAGCCCACATGAAAGTGTTGCAAATGTGTTTTTTCACCATTTTCACTGCATTTGTAATTTTTTTCCCGCTTCCCAGTACGCGCCATGGAATATTGAATACCGTCACTGCAAAGTGCAATTTGTTACGCAGAAAATAAGCCATAACACAGCTCTTTATGTGGAAAAATAAAAAAGTTATAGATTTTTGAAGGTGGGGAGTGAAAAATGGAAGTGAAAAAACTAAAAAAGGCCAAGTCGTGAAGGGGTTAAGTGCGCAGTGCGCTGCGTACAGTTCTTTCATGCTTACCCTGCCGCCAGCGTCGCGTCGGTCTCTGCGCGCTTCCTCCTGGGCTGGCTGTGTGATCCCGCGAGATCCAGTGCTGGGTCACAGGTCTCGCGGGATCACACACTGTCTGCAGGAGAAGAAGGCGCGCGCAAGAGAACGAGAAGAAGACCGGAGCAGCCTTTTCCTTTTTGTAAATATATTTTGTGGCTGGGGCCAGAAGAGTGTGCCTTGTCGTAGCAACAGGCCTCAAACCCTGTTTGTGAAAGGTCACTGCGGGGGGCAGGAGGCTTGTTCGGTTTTGGGGTGTGTTGGGGCCCAGACACTTTTGCTGTATGGGGCCCCGAATTTCCTGATGGCTGCCCTGGTCATAAGTACTGTCATAATGTCATAACTATGATGAGAACATAAGGGGGAGAAGAGGTGAATCATTGCAGTTAAGTAAGATTTCTCTCTTTGAAATGGCCTAGAATTGTTTGCAACTTTTTGCCAACCGACTTCATGTTTTATTTGACTCCAGATTCATCCAAATCTTTTTCTACGACTGCTGGGTTTTTAGAATTAACAAATATACTAAGAAGATATGTACATAAAAAGAATAGTATCAGTATTCTGCTTTTTACCAACATATCATTGAGCAAAAGATCTGAATAATGTAAGACACACATAGCCAAATTCTTGTTGCATCCAAGCTTGTATGGTTGAGCTGCATTGCCAGGTACAACCAATAGACAGAAGTTGCACTGATTTTGGGAAAAACCCCCCCACTTTTTACTGGTCTTGACAACTCCATGAAGTAAGGGGAATAACAATTTTTAAGATATTAACTTGAGAATGCTAAGGTGTCTTCAAGGAATATGTTTTATTTGTGCATGTGAATTTTTAATCTGAAGATGAAAATGAGATGAATAATTTCCGCCTTGTGCTTTTGACTCTTACACACGATACACTATTATCAGCTTTCTTATTTGAACCATACGGATTTCCGAAAAGAGCAGCAAGTTCAACTAAGAGCCTGAATCTCTCTTGATGCTGTTAAATATTTTATCATGGTTCAGGCTACAAAAGAAGAAGAATATTAACATTGCTAATTAAAAAGAATTAAAAAATGAACATACAATGAATGCATTTGTCACGCACTAGCCCACATTTAACAAAAACATTGCAAACTGCACTATTTTGAGTTTGCCTGTGAATTGTGCGGGGTACGTCAGATTAATTAATTGTGGTGCACGTTCTTAATAATAATAATTTCTTTATTTATATAGTGCACACAGATTATGTAGCGCTGCACAGAGCTTGCCAAATCAGTCCCCATGGGGCTCACAATCTAATCAACCTACCGGTATGTTTTGGAGTGTGGGAGGAAACCAGAGGACCTGGAGGAAACCCACGCAAACACTTAAAGAACATAAAAACTCTTTGCAGATCTCGACCTGGGACCCAGGACCCCAGCGCTGCAAGACATTCTTAATTAATCTGGCTCACGGTCTGACTAAGCGCTAACACGCCCTTTTGGTGCAGATCGTCTTGAGGATACAGTGCAATCGCGACACAAATCTAGCGCAGACACTTTATAAATACATGTGCAAGCAGTTTAATAAATGTGGGCCACTGATTCTTGCTTGCAACCATTTTAAAGGGGAGGGGGCATAGCATTTTTATCGTATATATTTTATTTTTACTTATTTTTTGCCCTTACGCATTCAACACAATTACACATATAAAATGTAATGTAAAAGGTTTAAGGGACAAAGAATTAGAAAAAGTGTCCAATTTCCCATGAACAAAAGTTAGCTTTCTGATCAGTGAGGGTCTCCGTTATGAGACCCCCACAGATCACAAAAACTAGGGGTCCGATGGGGTTTCATGTACCTCTGTGTGTGTGGGTCTCATCACTGGACAGGGCCTAACTTTTGTTTGTGGGAAAACCCCTTTAAGACAGCTTTAAAATGTACCCATTTGTAATCCATTATTGTTAGAGCACATTAAAGCTCAGAACTCAGAATGGTATGGAATCAATTGCAAACAGATAGACCTTTATAAAAATGGTAAATTTTAATCACTTTTGTCAATAAACTAATCCCATTGAAAACAATAGGAGCTGTTTAGATGTCAGTAGTGGCATGAATATTAGAGGCAGGGCCCCATAGCAGACTTCTGAATGGGGCCCCCCAACCTCCTTAGAGAGTATACATATTTGTATACTAAAACATTTATATACTCTTACACAGATACACCCATTTATACACGCATACATACATTCACACACATTTATAAACCTATATGTACATGTATACACTTGAACAGTAATGTCCAAGCAGCTGGTGACCACATGAGAGAAGTACATGTCAGGAATTAGAGATCAGAGATCCCTAGTCCTGTCATTCTGCTGTCCTCTCCCTCAGCCGATTCAGGCTGTGTACTGTGGAAGATGTGGACTGTTATATAGATATTACTTTGTACAATGTGGAGCATAATATGTATATAATATTGCACATCCTCCATTTTGTAGTGTCACGTCGGATAACAGGGCTCCTTGACACTGTGGGCCCAATAGTGGCTACTATGGCTGCTACCACTGGAGTTATGCCCCTGGATGTGTTTGAGTTTTTACAGTAAAAAGTGAAGGAAATTGACAACAAGCACATATAAGAGAGAATAGTTCTTACCGGTGTCCTGATAATCTTGTGAAGATTTATTAGGGTCAACTTTGAAGAAATTGACCTCATGTTTGAAATCTTGTGTCAGAGAAAAAGTTGCTTGCAGCAACCAGAGTCTAGTTCTTTGTAAACCGCACTGAAAACATGGAAACATGATCTTATGTAATGATTAAATACATGAACTTTAATGATCTAACCACTGATATAATCACTTTATAATTTTACAAAGAAAATAACCATTCATGGTCATTACCAATAATATGACCATCCATGGTCATCATCTAGGCCAGTGATGGCAAAACTTTTAGATCCTGAGTGCCCAAACTTCAACCAAAAGCCACTTATTTATGGCACAGCAATTTAGGCAGTAATTTATTGCTGAGGACACCAACGCAGTTGAAAGGAGGAGGGCAAATTCGGACTATTTGCAGCTTCTCTGTGGATCCCTGTGTACAGGAAGAATTTTTGGTCCAGAATTCTTTGAGCCCTGTCAGTTCAACTCTATTCTGGGGTGATGTCTTGGGTGCCCACAGAGACGACTCTGAGTGCTGCCTCTGGCACCCGTGCCATAGGTTCGCCACCACTGGTCTAGGCCATTGCAAATATATTAACTTTTTTCATTTGTTGCCTTGGTTTTCTTTGCTCATTATTATACAGAGTGTCTAATGACATGTAATGAAATAATAATATGAGACAATTTCATTTAGTAAGCAGCTGAATCTATCTACTCTGCAGATTTAAGCAATGTTAAGTAAAGCCAAACTTCATGTGAGAGTCTACTTATCCAGTGACTTGTAAAACAAGGCCAAACATAATTATAATGATTTGAGTCAGGCCATGCTTAGTATGTTAATAAACGAAAAATAATTAGTGGCTATACCCAGGTGGCATTTTAAGGTAGAATAGCCTTAAAAAAGATCTCTAGCAGCTGTTAAAAAACCTACTTTATAAAAAGTACCTTTTACACCCATTAAAGATAATTGAATTCCCTTGTCACCAGCAAAGTTGAGTTTCACAATAATGCTAATAAAATACATTCTGAATAATGTTCTGCTAAATCTGCTCTACCTCTGCGCTAATTTCTCACATCTTTTCGCTCTCATTGTACACCCACACAAAATTTGCATAAATACTTAAAATGCACAAATATATTGCCTGATAGACATATAGTTAAAGTGTTTTTTTTATGTGAATACTTAGGTTCCCCTTGAGTACAACCACTACTTAATTTACTTCTACAGGTCTGCGGGAGAAAGCCATCTTAGATATTCAGTAGATTCATATAGAGTACTTAGTCACAGTGGTGGGACCCAGAAAAATCAGACAGTTATTGCCTGTGGTTAGAGGCTAAATGCTTACAGTCGGAAAACCCCTTTACAGCTTTAAGACTTTTGACGTATCTGTACGTCAAAAGTCTGTTAAAGGAGTATGGAGAGGGCTCACAAGCTGAGCCCTCTCCATGCAAAACTGATTGGTAACCCCGGTGATCAGTGGTGTCACTGATCTAGGTAGTTAACCCTTTGACTGGGCAAAAGGTTTAAAAACGGGCAGTCAAAAGCCAGTCTTGCATTGCCGCCGCCATATTGGCTTTCATCGTCTCTTACCCGGATGCCACCAGGGAGCAACAGTCAGTTGCCAAGTCTTGAGTCTTTATAAGTGTCACGTCCGCACCCGCGATCCTTGGTACGGATCGCGGGTACACCCATGCCCTTCCATGTGGCGTGGCAACCCCGGCCTGGGCTTACCTCTCCAGCGCTCCTGCTTCCCAACTAGGTTGCATGTTCGCTACCAGGCCGCATGCGTCCCCACTCTCTAGGGTGCGTGCGTGCTGGCTCTCCTAGCCTTAAAGGGCCAGCATCCTCCTGATTGGTGCTGGCTAAACCGGCCCCACCCTTATAATCCGGCACCTCCCATGCTTCCTGACCGGATCTTCCAGGTTCTTCCAAGGTTGCCAGACCTAGCTATCATAGGTGCTCCTGTTGAAGAAAAAGCCTCCGTGTTCCCTGTGTTCCTGCAGTGTTTCCAGACGCTCCTGTGCTCTAGCGTTCCCAGACGCTCCTGGTGGCTCCCGTGTTCCAGCGTTTCCAGACACCTCCGTGTTCCCTGTGTTCCTCTCTTCCTAGGACCTCTATGTTCCTGCCCGCTTGGGTCCTGTGCCAGCTATTGCCTGCTTGCCTGCCGTGAGTTCCATCTCATCCTTTCAAGTCGCATTCCTGCTGTCATCCCAGGCTTGGACCGTGTTTTGCTACCCCTATTTCCCTGGCTGCCACCGCGGGCCTAGTTACACCCATGGAACGACCTGGTGGCACCCAGCCGCAGCAAGACCATCCCGCTTTGTGGCGGGCTCTGGTGAAGAACAGGTGCCACTTAGACTCTGGTCCCGGGTTGTGGCTAGTACCATTTTCATCTCCCGCGGTGGTCCAGAGGGTCCACTGATCTAAAGACTCCTCCCACCAGACTTTTCCCACAGAGACTAGTTCTGTTGACTGTGGACCGTTACAATAAGACTCTAGGAACAGTCATTGCTTAAGATCTTTAACAGTGTGCTGGTGAAACACTTTTACAAATCTACAGCAAATTCTCCATATACTGCAATACATTAGTATTGCCATGTATGGTAGGAACAATCTGACCCCGTATGGTTACCCTAGAACGTCTAATAAATAGGCCCGATCTGTCAAAATATAAAAATGGTTAATCTCTGCGTTGAACCCCATACTAGAAAATAACCCACAAATGTCCAAAACACAACTTTTTTGGCCATTTTGCACATTTTTGCCATACATAATATTTTAAATAGGCTGAAATCATGGTTTTGGCATGTGTACTCTATATTGACCTTATACCAGTCTTCAAATGATGTTGGACTTCTTTTACACTACATGATGGGGCACATGTATTTGAACACATTCATGGTAGAGTGCTGTCCTATTAAATATGCACATGCTATGTGTTTTATTATGCCATGTAGCCATTTGGGCCAGATTCGAGATAAGCAAAAAAAAGAAATTAAGGTGCACCTACCCTGCTACAGCTCCCGTTTACAACATCACATCAGTTGTCTATGTGGCCTCAGCAGACCCTGGTGATGTCACTAATTTTGTGTCATCGTGGCCCAATGAGGCAGCTGACTGGCTGCAACAGGTCCTGTGACTCCAACACGTCTGGCTCTTACTGTATTCCAGGACTTCCTTGTTATGTTTTTTTGGAATCCTTTAACTAGAACTATCTGGCCTAATACATCCTATTAAAGAAATGAAACTTCCTTCAGTAATAGGTTCTCCAACTTGACATTGGTTGCTGAGCTCTGATGCAGTCCTATGAAAATGTGAAGGTATAACAAACATGGAGCAATAATATGTGTAAAGGGTATAGAGATAGAGAAGATAATGGATTGTGGTACTGCGGGAAGTGATTTACAGCTCTATAACATGCATTATGGCAAACAAACTATGCATTGTGTAAAAAAAGTAGAACAAACTGGGGAGCTGATTGCCACCATACTTTATGTGTCCTTTACTGATTCAGTGCATTTACATGTAAAATCGTGTGTCTGACTACTTGATTGATGGATATGTGGCCAAACTACTGGACTGTCTAATGTCTACCTTGTGTAAAAACCTCCAGGCAACCCTTTCAAGTAATACGTTCCTCAACCTAACATCATGTTGTGTCTTAAGCAACACAAATAGTAATTATTTGAAAATGAACCTCTTATATTTTATTTGGTATTGTATAATGTACAAGACTGCTTTAAGCAATTTCATGCTTTCTATCCAATTTTGCTTTGACCAATTGTAATATTGGTGACAAGTTCATCTTCCAAGAGGATTGGGCTCTTTGCTGTAATTGTTAGAAGACTTCTCATTTAAAAAGTCAAAGGTCAAGAGTCTTGCTGGATGAGTAGGGCTCAGGTGTTGTGCTTTAGCTCGGACAGCAGGGGTGCCGCCAAAAGGATTATCCATAGGATTAATTTTGTGGATTAGTGTGAGAGCCCTGCCTCCCACCTTCTGCCTCCCTACTCTGCATAACAGCTCCCCAATACACAATATAATGACCTAATCAATAAAATCACACACCAAACTGTTAACCTGACCAACTAAGGAGCTGGCAGATAGAAACACAGTGGATCTGGATTCAGATTTTTGGTAACAACATTCAGACCCCCATGTAGTTTCTTTAAAGCCAATGTTTGCAAAGTTCAATCAAGATCCCTGTGTAAAGTTCCTCTTGGTTTAATGGAAATTGAGTGAATACCAGTTGCTGCTGGTGTCATTGTGGTAAATCATAGGCTTTTTGTTCTCAGCTTGAAAGGCAGGGTATTTGAAAAGTCATTAAGTAATGATAATTGGCTTAATCAGTATGTCTTAAGCACTGGGCAATTGCAGGAGGGGAGGGGAACTTCTCATTCTTGATTTGTGACCTTAGCAGGCCCGCAGTTAACATTTTCTTTACACAAACAATCTGATTGACAGCTTAGTGAAAGTCACCTTTCTTGAGATTTTTTTTTTCCCCTTTAAAGGATGATTTCTCTCATGTGGTTCACTGTCATTCAGCAATAAAGAAAGCCTATACTTAGGTCTGGTCCCTTTACAAATAATCTATGGCCCAAGGACAGGACAAGTAGCGGTAGGCCAGATAATTAAGGCATTTTATCTCAATTTGAGGTGTTAAGAAGTATCCTTTTTTAGTGATTTATGGAATTAGGACCTGGCCAGAAGACTTAACCAGGGTATAGTACAGCCAGCTTGGAATGTTCCCAGTGAGACCACAGTAGGCATATTACACAGAACATAATAGTGGCTGCCTCTGTCTTTCAGCACTTAAAGGCTGTTTGTCTTTGATTGGCTAATGCGTATCAAATGCAATACTGTTTCCCACTGGCTTCCCTGATGGCCTCCTGAAGCTTCTCTTTGACTGATAATACTGAGCTTCAATGAAATTTCTGATTTCATGCTTATGCAAAAAAAAAAAATAAATCAGCTTTAAGGAAAACGTAAACTGAACTCAGTAGAAATACTTACTTTACACACAATTTATCATTAGCCAAGCATTACAGGCTGGCATTAGCTTCTAAAGACAGTTTTATATAATGGGCTTAGCAACAACCAGGCACTAAATAGACCTTTAAAGACGACCCGAAATGTAGACGTGAAATGTGCGCTCTATCTTATTACACCATGAGACTTGTAAGATGTTATTTTCTATATAGATGAGAACCGGGGTCAGCTGCTTGTTACAGTCTCGCAGGCTAACAATGCCTATGTTTAAATGGTAACATCTTTTCAGAAAGGGAGAATCTGGGTGGGCAAGGAATGCACAGCATGAACAGGCTTAACCACTAGGATTTCCATTCAGAAATCTGCTTTGACCTTTTGCATGTGTTTTTTTAAGCACAATATTCATCCATTTTCTCACCCTTATTAGCCATTTGCAGTAGGTTAGAGCTCTCAGACAACACAGAAATATACAGTAATGTATTAGTAATCTAGATTTGGAGAGGAATACCAATAAAATGTTCTTGTAACGATTGGTCACTATTCACTAATTTCATCAATATGATTTTTGTCGACTTTTAAATAAATAAGAAAAACAATGTTCATTACTATATAGTTATATTTTCTAGTTCATTTAAGATTAGTGGAGATACTACTGCCTGCTTGGTATCACCCAGATGGATCTGCTTGGGACAAGAGGAAGCGTCAGCCACTTAGACATTTCCCAAGCAGTAGCCACACTGTTACTTAGCAGCCAATTAGATATAAGGTTATTGATGTAATCAATAGAGAAGTTAGCACTTTTAACTCATCAAATTGCAATCTCTGGGGAACTATTTTTATGATGTCTACAGTATATACCTTATAAAATAAAAGGGCATACAAACACATTTGTCTTTGTGATACAAACCCTACAATTTTAAACATAGAAAGATACAGAATATCCATTTAAGCATTGAACTTTCCATCAAAATATATTGTAAAAAATTAGTTTGCTTGAGATAAATGTGCAATATCCAATGATGTACCACAAATACATATGTGATCTTCATAATGATAGTCTGATCGTGGACCAACATTGATGCCAAAGGGATCATGATGGTTTGAGATTGGAGACTTTACAATGTTTCGTAAAGCTTGTTGCTAACAGGTATTTCATAAATAAATGACATCCCATTAAGAGGATTCCCACTATGACAGTAGGTTAGCCTGAAGATGAAGTTCACATTCACATAGCCGTTAACACCATATTCAGTACTTTGTGGCAAAGCTAATATGGTAACTTTTGAGAAAATACAATATGGATGACAAAACCAAATAAAATACAAGAAGCAAAATCCAAGAAGGACAAACCCATCACCCAAACACCATTCCATCCCCGCCCCTTATCAGTTTAGTGGGATTTGAGTAATTGGCCCACATGTTCAGTTTGCCTGTGCAGGGTGCGACAGATTCATGAATTGTGGCGCACAATCTTCATAAATCTGGTGTCCCCTGCGCTGCTCTGGAAGTGTGCACCATTTTTTTTGGTGCCCTTTGTTCATGCTGCAAAATTGTGGCGCAGACAGAATTGTGGCGCACGTCAGTAATAAATGTGGTGCAAACTCTGACTAAGCTCCTTAAGGTACACATTTTTTCAGTCTTGTCGAACACAGTGCAGCTGCAACACAAAACTGGCGCAAATGCTTTAATAAATGTGAGCCATTGTGCTTTTTGTGAATGTACAGAATAATCTCAAAGTCTTTGAACTTTGGTTAAGACTTTTAAAGCTCCATTCAGGGAAGTTTAACTAAGGAGACAGCCAGGGGGAAGGAGGTGCGATGGGAGCTGGAGGCCTGATCATGGCTTTCAGGCAAGCTTATTTTGGAAGCCTACTAGGCCTAGCTTCATGTCAGTGTAAAACTGGAATTTATAATACACTGCCAAGTCTCCTAGTGGCACCGTCAAATAAGTTTAAATACATTTTTTTCTAAAATAATAAAAAAATGTAATAAATTAAAAACACTCCAAGGTCACTCTTTTCCCCATAAGATATTTACTTTTGTGTATTAAACTAAATGTTCAGAATTAGCAAAGTAGAAGTAAAATATAAAAAATATATGTCTCATTATCATGTTGAAGTTGAGCATGGAAAATCAGAAAAAAAGCTTTGTCCTGAAAGCCCAAACAGGTGTTGAAGTAGGAAAACTGTCAAAACACAAAATTATAACAAATTGCATTTTAGATCCTCCCATAAATGCTGTAACCAATCACTAGTCTCAGCCATCAGATCAATACTAAGCTGTAGTGTATCGAAAGGGTTAGCAGGAGTGTAGTGGGTGCAAAGGCACCCACATATGCCCTTGTATATATTTTGCATTGGGGTCAAAAAGTGGCATACTACTAATGTTAAGACTATAAATATGTTATTATCCCATAGAGAGACATTTTTGCAGTCTCTTGTACTAGTCATGTTAGCAGCTGATACTGTACTATAAACACTTTAATATTAAGGATTAACATTCTGTTGGATCCTTTTTTTCCTCAAAATGACATTTTGTTAAAATGAAAATGTCTGAGATAAACCGCCACCTGTTTCCAGAGCCTGTAATATATCTTATGCAGACTGACTAGCTTTGCATTAAGGCATGCAACATGAGTTTATGGAATTAGGATCTCATCATGGGAAAAAGAGTGTTAGCCTGTTTCCAAAATCTGAATCTGTGAATTGGACATAAAGTTTTCTTGGATCAAAATTTTTCCAGTTTCATTCATTTATTCATTCCCTTGTGGATGTTTGGATTTGACAGAATGGTCTTTAAATAATGATTTATAGAGGAAAAGCCCAATACAAATCACACAATGTACTCACTTTATTCTGAGTCACTGGTTTTGGCCAGTTTGATTTCATGTATGATGTCTTATGTAATTATTGAACGATGATGAAGGACAAAAATCTAAACATGATTTTAGTTAAAGGGTTGTGACTCATCTAAAAAAGATGGCAATTTTTGTCTTTTCACTAAATTTTAAAAGCTTTATAAAACTATGTAAAATAAAGGCATTAATCACAGGAAGTACTTGTTACCCTGCTGGAAAGCTTCCCATCACTTCCTATTTATTTGTCTTAATTTCTTTTATGTCCACCAATATTTCAGACTGATCTGTTTTACTGTGCCTTCATATCTTAGATAACAGAGAAACACACAACAATCCTTAGAATAGGTTCTGTGCACGGCTAGGGTGCCTTCCCATATCAATGTATATCCAAGAAAAGTTCTGTACTACCACCATTAAAAACCTTTGCATTTACATTATCCTGGAACGAGTGCAGACTTTTCTTAGATTCATACCTTAGATATTCTCTCTCTTCTTTCAGATGGTCTTCCAAGAGCAGCCAGAGGGTCATCTAGAATTATATATGCATTGTGAATTTTTTATTATGAACCAGAGGGTAGTAGAAAAGTGGGTAAGAATGTGGGGAATATAGAGAAGTATTAAAGTGAGTGCCAGTAAGTGGGGGTATGAGGTTTCAGAAGAGTATTTTTGAAAGATTAATTACATTTTTTGGGTGTTTATATGATGTTATTGTCATTATTTGACAGCTATATTTATTTACTTGAAATACAGTTAAACCTGTGCAGAAGACCATCTCTTAGGGAAGGCCACCCTTATCCTAAACATGTTTTTGTGTGCAGATTCTAAGGTCCTCTAACAGTATATTACACATACTTTTCAAATTCTTTGAAAAGAATACTATCCTAGAAGACCAATTTTAGGAATGTTCATCTCAAATGGGCCTTTCTGAAACTAATAATGGAATAGAGTAGCTTCCAAAGCCATTATCTGTTTGAAAGCACAACTATTAATTAAACTATTTAATTGGGAAAGAAATATAATGTAGAAGAAGAAATGCGGCATTCACCAATACTTTCAAAAGTTCTTTAATTTGGGTGTATAGTATAGGGAAGGAGCGGGGCCTGGCGACGGGCCATTTCTCGCTTCCTAGCGCATTCTCAAGCCAATGGCTCGAAAGCGCGAAACGGTCCCGCTCCTTCCCTGTACTATGCACTCGTAATTAATGGACTTTTGCATGTATTGGTGAGTGCTGCATTTCTTCTTCTACTTTATATTCATGTGGTCTATTTGCTGTTAGAAGAGCACCACCTACCATGCTTACTCCTCGTGGCACCGTACCTAGGACATTATCTCTGTCCAGTGTGGCTGTCGGCGTCTTGCAATAGGTGGATAGTGCCCAGTGTTTTTGCTCTTACATTTATCTATATTTAATTGGGAAAGAAATGTAATGCTTTATTAGGTATAATTTATGGAATCTTACCAATCTATACAACTTTCCATAGGAGTGTACGTTTTCACCAAAGTTTTTAAAACCTGCAGTGCATTTTGGACCTTTAATGCTTGGAGGATTAAGGGCAACCCTCATAAAATGCTAGCTTAGTTTGCCTTTTCCTCCTTAAGAAACAAGGAAAGCCACATTGGCATATGGAGATGTGAAGGCCATACATGCTCCAATGGGGATTCATGGAAGGAAAAATGCAAATAAGTTTTCCAGGGTGCGATAAGGAGACTTTTCATCAGTGCTGCCTTGTAGGGCAACCCTCTTTACATTAAGTATGACTGATTCAAAAAGTATAATGGCATGATGCCAGGATAATGGCCAAACCAGTATATCTATTTCTTACGGAACAGAATCCCAATGGTGGACAATGCTGTTTCAATGCTTTTTGCATCTCATCAGCACAGTGAAGTGGTTTGACCAGGTGAGAGGCAATAGACCCAGGTCAAGGAAAAAACTAATTTCTTAAGGAGAATTTGCGATTAAAGGACACATTTGCAGGCATATGGAGACTACAGGGCATGCATGTTCCCCTGGGGATGCTGGGAAGGAAATATGCAAATACATTTTTCAGGGTGGGATAAGGAAAACCTTATAAGGCAGCCTTCTTTACAGATGGGGCAAAACTCTCCTTCACACACCCTGGAAAATGTATTTGCATACTACTTGCCTAAGCATGAATGTGTACACAAGAGTTGAGAGTAAAAGCTGTCATCCAAATCCTATTTAACATGTGGGGCTTTCTTTAGGCATAAAGACATATTCAACATCATTTTGTTTTTATAGCCATGACGAAAATTCTCATTTCAAGGTCTTCAGTCCACCCCCTGCCCCCTTAGCA
This sequence comes from Engystomops pustulosus, assembly GCF_040894005.1. Lineage (NCBI taxonomy): Eukaryota > Metazoa > Chordata > Amphibia > Anura > Leptodactylidae > Engystomops > Engystomops pustulosus. The sequence continues at coordinate 85,857,338 of NC_092411.1, forward strand.
GATGTCTCCAGATTAAAGTCCTTTTTATCAGTTCCTACCTACTGGCCACAACAATAGCCACCCAGTGATCCTTGCTTTACAATTACTCCATTCTTTTATTACCTCTAGGCAGTAACTGGTTTTGTGTTGCTCTGTACAACTTGCTCTTTCCTCTTATCATTCCTCGACCAGCCCCCACCCTGCTTGAAAGGGTATAGTACGAATACTACCACTGTTGTTTTGTCATAGGTCTGTACTGTGTTAATGTATGCTGAGATGTCCACCTCTGACGCTGCATGGCCTGACAACTTATAGCCAGTTAATGGGATTTTGGCTACTGTCTAGCAATAAATCGAGCTCTGTGGTAATTCGAAAAATAAAAAAAATATATTAACACATATGGGATATTGAATAAAATTACTACTAACAGTAGGTCTTCAATTATTTTTTCACAGTTTTTCACACCCAAGTCAATAGCTGCTTGTGTTACACCCTATGTAGAATATGACCTGTTACATAAGAAATCTGGCTGGAAAACCTTCACTTATTTAATATGTGAAGTTTACAGAAGAGATTGGGTGGGGTTGATATGATGAAATGTTTAAAAGTCAGAAGTTTTAATAGAATTCAGAAAGCAAGAACATTTTCAGTGCAACTATTGGAAAACTTATGTGGGCAGCTGCTGGCGGAAAGAAATGCGTAAAACGTAATGCAACTATAATTTCTATTAAAAATATAAGAAATACAAATATCAAATATAACATTACATAGACTTAAAATCCAGAATTTGAAGTGAAATGTATTTAGCACACCATTTCTAGTGTGCACTTTATTGAAAGTGGCGTTCTGTTTGTCTGTGTTACACTGAAAGCTAAGGACTATAAATAATCTATCATTCTACTGTATATAGTTTAGCTAAAACTTGTTATTGTGTGACTCAGCATGGTGACTGATTGAATATCCTGGAAGATATAGATTGGGTTTAGAAGAAGTAGTTGTCAAATATTTCTCAGCGATATTACATGCTTTGCAGTTTATTGATCTTTTACAACTTGCTATTATTACTCTTCCTAAATCCTTCCATCAGGTAAGCTACAAATAGGCACTCAGTTGTCCACATGATGTATAACAAAACATAATTTATCACAATAGGTTAATTTCTTCTGCTGTTCATGCCACATCAGATTGAAGGTGATTATGATCAGCATGGGCACTAGGACTGGTCCTTTGGGTGCTCATGACATTGGTTCGCCACATGGTCCACTTTGGTGCTAACTGCTGCATTCTAGGAACAACCTACAAGACCTTCTGTTCCATAGATGATCTGATCCAAGTCATCTAGCCCCCAAATCTCATCTGGTCTTAAGATCCTAACATTACACTTACTGCTAACACATGGAGAGGGGATTTATTTCCAAGCGCTGGTGCTTGGTGTGCCAATGCTTGATGTTGGCTCTGCCCCTTGTCCTGTACCAGACATATCAAGAGGCTTCTGCCTCTTGCTATATCTCCTGGCGATGCACTCACCGGAAGCGAAATGGGCCCTGATCAGTCCTATGCCAGGAGCAGCAAATAGGTAGTGTGGCACGGCCTGGCGTCGCCCCACTCAAGTGGCGTAGAGGACAGAATTGTCAGAATGTACGCTGGTATTCAGGCATACAAGCTGTAATAAATCTTTTTGAGACTTTTTTTTTCAATTGAGAGTTGTCTGTAGTACAAGAAAAAAGACATTGTGATGATATATTTCCACATGGACTTTCTGAACTGAATTTATTTCTCTACTTACAGGATCTAAAATCTGCATAGGCACTAACAAGTGACATGGACATACTTGTTAGGACAATGGTCAGGACTACCTATTTCAGTATATCATATGCTGTGCAATTTTTTTAGTAATTAATAATGGAAGGTTCAAAAGTATGGAATGAAGGATTAAACTTCTAACTATTAGGTAATATAATGTAGAATATTTACTTTACTTGCTTTGCTTAGTATTATTTTAGTTTATTTAGGGATTGTCATCTCCAGTCTGATCATTTAGACAAATTTTAGGATAAGTTTTTGAGGATGCTAATTAACCAATCTAAGGTCGATCCATATTCTGTCATTCATGGTTAAGGTTTATTACAGTCCTTACAGGATCTAAAGATGAGCGGACCCGAAATTTAGGGTCAGTGTCCTCCGTTCGGCAGCAACTCCTGACCCAGACATGCTGCTTGATGGGCTGCAGAGCACCAGGTATTCACACGGCCAATCACAGCCTGGCGTATTTGCGGGTGTAAAGCTGCCAGATTGGCTGCTCTACAGCCCATCAAGAAGGTGGAGTCAGGCAGCACTGCTAAACAGAGGTCGCCAAACTTAAAGTTTGGGTCTTCTCATCTGTAGTAATAAACCATCTTTGTCTTTTATATGGGGAGTTGCAGAGTTGCGGTTGAGTTGCAGGTAGTCAGTAAGTGGTTAAAATACTAGAATGTTGGTGAACAAGTAAATTACTTGCAGATGTAAAGGAAGGAAACAGTGTCTGTTGGTTCAAATTTTTCGGTATGTGTAATTTTACAAATACTAAAAATTGTAAGGGTCTAAATGTCTCTGGATTCATTCCTCATAGCAGTACAATTGATTACATGCCCTACATACATATTACATGACAGGCATCGCTAGTTACTTTGAGAACTGCTGTCCCAATAGCTATGGCACGTGGTAAACAAGATCTTATCAGACATTCTAAATGTCTTTGTTACAAGGCCTGAATGGAGATTTAACTTAAAAGGAAGAATTTGGGTGGCAAAAATGCACCTGAATAGAGAGCAGAAGATGGGCAGCTGTCAGAAAGCATTGACTTGAGTTTGTAGAGTTTCACCGGTTGCTGTGATCACTGCTCTTTTTAACCTGTTCTTTATTCACTTGCAAAGACATAATCCTATTTGCCCAAGAAATTACTACCCAGGGGGTGAATTACAATAGATGTCACTTCATGCTAGCCTGTCGGATTTGTGTTTGCCGCTATACTGTTTAATCAACTGTACTGTAGATGGCATAGAGGTGAACTCGGATCTGGCAAGTTCTTGGCAGGCCACCTATATAGATTGTAGAATAAATTGAAGTCTTTCATTTTAGTCACTTTACCTATGGCACTGCATTACAAGTAATTGCATAATATTATTGGTCTACTTTTTCTTATAAAATTGGGAGCATTTTAACTAGATTTTATGTATTCTGTCTGTACTCGAGTTTTTTCCCCCATCGGATCCTCAAAACATACTGATAAATCAACTGGTTCCTAATGGAGTTGGTGGAAAATGGGAAATGTCAGCTGTAGTAAATAATTTTGGCAACATCAACCAACTATCTATTGTTGATTGTGTGGGAAAATAGGATTGCCATTTTGGATTCCTCCTTACCAGGTATTTGAGAAATAGAAAGGGGCTGGCAATGGATCTGTTCCATCTATACACTTAATATCATGTATAGCTGTGCAAATTTATTAGCTACAGGTAGGGTTGTAATATAAGAGCTGTATATTCACAATATACTGCCATACAGTTTTATTGCAGTAAATTGTATGAGCGATCAGGCCCTCTAAGGTTCTAACCTTCAAGGGGACCTAAAAAAGTAGTAAACAAAACATTAAAAAGACTTTGAAAAACATTTTAAACATTTAAAAAAATAAATATCCAAATCATCCCCCTTTCCATAGAATGCATATAAAAACGGTTATTTCAGGTTGTGGGCCCTTTAAAATAAAACAGCGCCCAATTGTCTGAATTACGACTTTGCTATTTTACAACACATAAAATTTAAAAAAAGTGATAAAAAAGTCAAACAGTCCCCAAAACAGTAGCAATGAAAATGTCAGCATGTCCTGTAAAAAATTCCTTACTCAGCTGTCTACACCAAAGTAAGAAAAAATTATTAGCCTCAGAATAGGGCAAAATGAAAAAAAAATCTACAAAGGGTTTTAATTTTGTAAAAAATCTGTTAAATCTAATATGTAATCCCTTTTACAGTACCCACCCAAAGAATAAACGGGAGGTGTCATTTGGATTTAACATTGTAAAAAACAGTCGTAAAAACAGTGTCCTCAAGAAAATGGCGCAAATGTGTTTTATTTTACAATTACTTGCATTTGGAATTTTTCATCAACTTTCCAGTATATGACATGGAGTATGAAATATCGTCACTAGGAAGGACATTTGTAACAAAGAGAACAAACCTCCATACAGCTCTGTAATAGCCTGGTCCTTGTCAGAATGTTTTTATCTTTGATTAGCATTGTTTGGTATGAGTATTGTGCAATTTTTACCATTTTTATATTATATGAATGGTTATTCACCTAAATTCTTTTATATATGGAGGTATATACTACAGCACTTGTCTGGTTTGAGGTGCATTATATTTAGAGACACATGGGAAACATGAATCTCAATGTTTACATCATCAGGCCCACCAAAGATGTTAGGCAACACTGAGCTTCATTAAATGCAGCAGGTCCTGTGGGTAATTCAGCAATATTTAGAACTTGTTTATCTTTCCATGTAGTCTTCCTTTATCGGGACACGACACAAATGTAATGTAAACCAATGTAGGTATCCACATCGTGCTAATGAATTGCACAAGTGCTCCACCTGCAAGTCCAGTTCAACCCAAAGACTATGTGAGCAGGAAAGAGAGCTGAATAATTGTCTGCATAAGTCATGATGAAGAGAAAGTCTTGTGAGGTCTCAAGTAACACTTGTGTACTAATGAAATAATCATGTACCTAAAAGCTGAGTTGTAGGCAGACTCACTAAACTAGGCAAATAAATAGACATTGTCCTTCATTTCCCCCTTTTCATCCAAATCTAGTGTTTCAGTGTACAATCTACCACCGGCTTTCAATTTGGTAGAAATATTGATGCGAAACATTTTGTTGATGGTTCCTCTAAAAATATACAACTTCTGGTCCAATTCATCAGTGATCAGTGAACCTTTGTAATTGCCATTACATGCTTTTCTCATGAGGTTTACTCTACATGGCCAAGAATGTGTTATATGCTCAAGTTAAACAAAGGCTGGAGAAATTCTTTCATGTAAAACATCCCGTAAACATCTAGACATCTTGTGAATCGAGGTTGAGGTAAAGTGTTTCCTATACAGAACAGTGAGACAGAATACATATAAATTGTCCCCAGTTATGTTGGATGCAGCCATCATAATAACTTTTTACACAGCTATTAATCTCACAGTTTATATGGCCATTTATCCCTAGACTATTGGGATAGGGTTGGGGTATATATATATATATATATATATATATATATATAGAAAGACATCTATGACTGTATAGGAATATGTGCTGGAGTGTGAATTGTATACATTGGGGAATATTTCATTACCAGGTCACTCGAGTTCACTAAAAGTGCATTGTTGAGATCGTGCGCCAGAAATCATTAATGTGCCGATTTCACACTCAGATCCGGCAGAGTTCACCATCTTTTTTAAATAAAGAGCTCGGTCCGAATCAGTTGGACTGTTCGAAGGCACGCCCCCTAATTTCTGTCGCATGGAAGCCAGCGCAGCTGTGCCACCAAACGATACTGTGCGCCACAATCCCGATGCACACACTTCTTAAATACCTGTGCAAGCAGTTTTAGCCATGAAGAACCAGAGCAGTCAGACTAAAGTGCTTTGCAAAGCCCTTAGTAAATATGACCCATTATTTTCAAGATCTTCATGGTCTTCATGGTTTTTATTTTAGAATTCCTTATGAACTTGTTGTCACTTGTGACTTATTCTCCAATTTTTAAGGCATTAAGCTTAAATTTAGGAGAAATCAAATAAATTATAGGAGGCTATGGCAATGAATGATCAACAATGAACATCAGAATTGTGAATGCAGCGCTGGGTTTGTATGTTAGAGCTATGCACAAGTGTTAAGAGACCCTCTTCAAAAGGTTTAATGGATCAAACCACTATGGTCGATGTTTTATCAGTTTAAGTCCCTACTAATCCATAATGTATATAACTCCAACATGTGTTCTAGCACCTAAGTTCTCAAGTTGTAGTATGAATACCTCACTGTGTGTCTGTGGGTAACCACACTCTTACCATGCTATCCTTTTAGTGCCATTTGTTTTTAGAAAAAAATTTGCTCTTACAAATGTGTACATATACAAAAGATAAATATCAGTACAATAAAATTATAATATAATGATTAAAAGTCCACCTTAGACTACAGGGGTAAAACTTTTAAAAATGTGAATAAAACGTTCTTAAAAAAGAAATAAACAGATAAAAAATTGTTAATCAAAAGTATTTATAACAAAAAAGTAAATATTTTCCAATCAGATATAATTAACAGTATCCTGTCACTCTAAACATTTAACCTAAATGCAAGCATTTTGTTGTGGAATGGGATTTTCAGAGTAGATTAATATAGCGTATAGAAGCCAAGTTTTTCAGAACAATTTTGGTGGTGAAAAAGTACCACTCGGCTTATACTCTAGTATATAAAGAAATCAACTCTGTACTCACCTTTCTGACCCTTTTCCCTCAGGTCCTCCTCTTGATCTCTGCCCGCCGGCATCACCAGGTCCATGCATGCTAGCGGTGCACGGACTAAGGCAGCCTTTGCGCTGCCAGTGAGCAACAGTTTGCACTGCCGGTGGGACCGAATCAAGAAGGGGACCTGACAAGCACAGTTTATTATTTTTATGTGCTGGCTATATTCTACAGGGAACTATCTGGCTAAATACAGAGGCTGGCTATATACTATGGGGTTGACTGGATATATACTAGGGAGGCTGGCTATATACAGGGCACTGTGGCTATATAAAGGGGACTGGATAGCTGTCTATATACAGGGGCTGGCTATATACTATGGGTCTGTCTAGCTATATGCTAGGGGGATGGCTGTTTATATACAGGAGACTGTGGCTAGATAAAGGGGACTAGCTGGCTATATAATTAGGGCTGGCTGGCTATATACTTGGGGCTGGCCAACTTAACACTGTAGGCTTATACTCGAGTCAATAGGTTCTCCCGGTATTTTGTGGTAAAATTAGGGGCCTCGACGTATATTCGAGTCGGCTTATACTCGAGTGTATAAGGTGCATGTTTGTGGGAGAAGATTCTTATAATTTGGTACCTCTATATGTAAGACTACTTTCTGAGAAAACATTGCCTGCTGGTAATGCCTCTACAATGCACTGAAAGACAAATTGCTCAGTTGATAGATACACACATATATTATTTCAATTCTATTTCTTTTCTTTGTCAATAGGTGTATATCATTCTGTTTAGGTAATGATTGTATGTACAGGGTTTTTACAGACCAGCTGTTATACCCCATGTATTGGCTGTAAACAATGAAGTCATTTTTCATTTTAATATACCTTAATGAGATGACATTTCTCACTATGAAGATCTTCCCACCTTAAGTTATATTAACATTACTAGAAATGTATACTTTGGAACCACATTATTCAGGCAAGAAATCCCAATTTGACTCCAGCCAGCGCCATGCGCTCCACCGTGGGGGTGTGGCAATTAACAGGCACTTCTTGGTGTCAGTGTTTTCCTTCCCATAGCAACAGCACAGTCTTAAACGCAGCAGCTCTTAGTAAGCGGTCCAGCCTTGCACAGTAAATCTTTCTTTCACCACACTCAAGGGAGTGATTAACATTTTACATGTCAGTACACTCATAACCAACTACTCAGCGAGATGGCTACAGTTCAGTTATTCCCTTTGCCCTAAAGACGATTTGGCAAGACATGGAGCTGTTGTTAATCCCATCATCAAGATTAAATAATGGAACAGTATAGTCAAGCTGGAATGATAGAAACACTTCAATTTGGTGTTATGATGGACTGTGCTGTAATCTGAGTGAGTGATAGGCTTCATGGTGTGTTACTGGGTCAAAACAGCAGATGAGATTGATTAAATTATCTCAAAAATAGTTTATCCAAGAAATGTGAGTAAACTGTATGTGTTAGAGGAGTTTGGAAAATTCAATAACCTTCGCAAAGGATTTCCAGTTCTTCTCCTAGAAATATTCCACTTTCCATTGCTGCAATGTGAATAAGGTCTGTATAAAATCTATCCAACTCTACATGAATGAATATATATATATATAATATTTAATAGTAGAATCACATGCATCCTAATATTGACTATAATAAATACATTAGAAAAGACTTGTATGTGTCTTTATCTTAGCAAAATAATATAAAATGTAATGTACTGCAGCAACTACAATGACATCACATACTGTACGTAATTACAATGACATCACATACTGTACATAATTACAATGACATCACATACTGTACATGATGTTAGTGCTGTAGCCAATTACTGCTCTCATTTTTCAATGAATGGCATGTGGTGCATTATATTACCTGCTGTTAGGCTGGTAACACATGGGACATTCTCACACTTCAAAAAAACCTGCAAAATAAAATGTGGATTTCAGCCTCACTCCATCCTCAGCAAGAGTTGTATCTTGCCATGGCAGAATCATTGCAGAACATCTATTGTGAACATTTTGGAGTGATTTTGCTATACCTATAGATTTTAAAAACTAAAGATTTACTCTTGTATGGATAATTGTTGCAAGAATAAGCTCCCACTCTGTAGGACTCTGCTTAAACCCATTTAGATAATTTCAGAAGACGTCATGAAACTTTACATAGCAACATTACTGCACAAGGTGGATCATCGTATAGAGAGTTTCAAATATCTTTAGAATCACAAAAAAGAGTGATTGCCCATTCCGACTACGATTCCAAATGCTTTCATTCCGAATCTTATGAAAAGATACCATCCAGTCAGAAAGCATCATGGTGCATAGAAAACTCAAATTACTTCAAGCTCTCTATAGGACCTTTTGAGGTGCCGGGCATATTTCCACAGGTGTTTGTAACACAAAGAATCAGAAATAT